>NW_004567111.1:46418924-46511064 GCF_000260355.1 Condylura cristata
ATGCATATATATGTGTGTATATATGTATATATATATCAGATAACTGCATAACTTAAGAAAATTTTAAAAAATACATCTTAAACTTAAAAATATTAAGAAAATATATTTGACTCCTAATTTTTTAAAATATTTATTTATGTATACAAGAACTGGGGTGTGGGCCAGAGGTGGGGGTAAGAGGGCTCACCAGAGACAGAATGGGGAGCAGAACAGGTGGACTCACTGAAATACACTGCTGAGGTGAGCAGTAGGCTAGACAAGAGAGGTCTGCTGCACCATGTGGGTTAACTCCATGTCTGGGGGTTCAGATTTGTGCTGCAGTGGCTGACAGTAAACATTAGCACTGTGTCTTTAATGCCTCTGCCATCAGTGAGGCTCTGACTCCTGATTTTTAAGGTTAATTTTCCCCTATAGGTCAAGAAGTGACACAGCTATTTTTTTAAGATATAATTTTGGAGAAATGCACTATTTGTAAAATGTGTATCTTTAAATTTATCTTGCTTTAATTTGCATCATTTCTCCATCTTAAGTGGTAGTTAGCTGTATAACTTATAATAAAGTCATTTTCTCAGAATTACAGAATCTACGACATGGGAAGATAGTATGTTAGCTGACTGCCAGTATCCCTACAGTGGCAGTTAGCTGCAACAATGGGGTTAACAGTTTGCCATTTTAAGACTTTAAAAACAAAAAACAAAAACTAGTTCCACTTTTGTCTCAAAGGGGGAGTCTACTAAAATAAAATACAAGTTAAGATTATTGAGTGAGTAGGTCAAAAAGGAAGCTCCAGTAGCAGCCGCTATTTTTTCTGTGACTCATGAATTAGAGATAATTCCATCTATAAAATAAAATCTGAATATGGTGCTCAAATCTGTCTATAAGTAGCATATGTATCAGCCTCCCTCAATAATAATTAATTGTTCTTTCCCAGCCATATAAATATGATAGCTACTAGGCATATATGGCTATTGGACACTTAAAATATTTGGCTCTCATGAATTGTAATGTGCTAATAGCGTAAAATACACATTGGATTTCATTTAGGTTCTGGCTCTGAACCTTCTGTTCTATTTTGTTGAATTTAGGTATTTTGTTGAATTTAGGTATTTACTTCCTGTGAATATCTCATTTATAAAGCCCAGTCAAGTGTTCACAGTTTAACTCCAGTCATATCATTTCAGTGAAACTTTTACATCCACATTTATTTTGTATTCATATCTGATTATTTCTCTCCCCATTTTTAAACTCACATAGATTTCTTAATGGCAAGTTACCATGTTTTATTTAATAGAGGCATGGATTTATTCCTGTCAATGAATGTTAAGTAAATTGGTGCTAGAAATAAAGTTCCAGCTCACAACACTATTTCCTACTTTCAATATGTTGCAAAGTGTGGATACTTTGCTAGTTCTTTGTAATTGTCCACTGGGCTGTAGCTTTATAATAGGACCGATTGTTGTGAAATTCCTTTTAGGCATATACCAATTACTGATTGTTCTTTGACATATGTATTTGTATTAATTTTTGTCTCATTGCTTCTGCTCTGTCTAATTCATGTCTGAGTGATCTTCAGAAAATAGAGATATTATTTAGCTTCCTTTCAACAAAACTATGGGAATAATAGAAATAGGAGCACGCATACCCTATATTTATCGTATTAGAGATAGTTTTAATTTCAAGTCAATACCACTTTGATATACAATCCTAACATACCTAAGTAAATTTCCTATCTTTTTCTTCTTTTTTTTTAAAGTCTGAGCAGAAAGGTAAGAAAATGTCACTGTGAATATCATATAGATATATATTTTTTTAATCGGAAGGAACCAGCCCTATCTTTTGATAATTACTGTTTTTTTTTTTTTTTTTTTTTCATAGAAGAACTCTCCAGGATAGCTATGTACAACTAGGCCTTCGACTGTCTTTATGGTTTCTCCATTGTGTTTTTACCTTAATTTCAGTTAAGCTATTTCAAAGTTTCACTTAAAATTTAACATGCTAAATCAGACAAGAAATTAAAACACTAATATAACAGGATGCCTTTATTAAAACTCTCTTTAATTTTTATATATTTAAGAATACAGGTTAACACATGCTAACATCTAAAGTACACTGGAGAGATATGTACCCATTATTCATATGTGAAAATTTTATCCATTCTTAAATTTAATAAATCTTTATTAAGTACCGATTGTAAGTCAGGCACTATACTAATTGCTAAGAATTTAATAATGAAGAAGATCTATAAGAACCCTGTGCTCATAAGTCTGTGTTTTAATGAATAAATTAGTAAATATTTTAGAATTCTTACATTTACTTGGTCAACATTAGTAACTTTTTGTTACTTGAAACTTTTAAAAAAACTCAATAACAAATGACAATAAGGCACATTTTTCATAAAGATTTTTCCCTTTCATACTTCAGTTTTGAAATTTGGATACAGAGTCATATAATTTACCTACTTAAGGTTTTATTTTTTAATTAATGACCATGTAAAGTATCAGTACCTTACAGTTCACAACATAGGTAGGTGATGGATATACAGTGAAAAGGTATTTTGAACAGAATAAAATCTTGGATTTCCTAATTAATCTTTTCTTCTTTTGGTCCTGGTTTTGTCTTAATAATTAAAGAAAAAGTAAAACTGTAAAGTTCAAAGAATTTAGAAGTATGTAGAATTCTCTAGACCCTTTGGAAAAGCTGTTTCTTTTGAAATAATTGACCTTTTGGGTATATTCTGTGTTTGTCTATGTTTTGCAATTATGTTTTAAGCTATTTTCTAAATGAAGTTAAAATTCTTCATTTTTCAGATCTTGACAGAGCAAGTATGCACTCAAGTTGTACACAAACCACATCCAGAGCCAGATTCTACAGTGAAAATTCAGAATCCAAGTGAGCAAATAGCAGTTATTTATTGTAATTCAGTAGAAATATGGCAACTTATGAAAGTAAATCAGAACTTTTTATAACCACTGGAATCTTTATGCTGTTTTTATTTATTTATTTATTTTTTGAATCATGATACTGATCACTCTCCTTGGTGCTAACCATTTAGTTGAAAACCAGTAAATAATTTTTGAGTAGAATATGTGATGCAGTGATATTTACTTTACTTATTTTTTTGTTGTTCACTTAGTGATTCTTAAGGTAGTGGCAACTTTGTTAAAAAATTCTACACCAAGTGCAGAACTGATGGAAGTTCGTCGTTTGTTCTTATCTGATATGATAAAACTTTTTAGTAACAGCCGTGAAAATAGAAGGTAAGCAGTTTGTATGCTATTATCACAAAACTTTACTCCACAGGTAATTTTACTTTCTTTTATTTTCAGTTTCTTTCAAAGAAAAAATTTGTCCATATCTTTCTCATATTGCTGTGTATTTTTAATCATTAAAAATGTGTTGTGCCTCTGCTTGATATGATCCGTCTTCATTCTACTTGCATTTATATTTCCTTTTTTCATGTAGATATTGTGTGCTAGTTGGCATATTTACAAAGTCTTACATAAAATGCATTATTGCTTTTGATTATACCTATCTCTATAACTCATTTAGCTGTTATTGTGTTCAGATAATTGGCCATTGTTACGTATTTTTTTTTTTTCATTGTTACGTATTTTTAATGTTGGTTTGCAAAGACATGGGCTATGCTCTCAAGCCATGATTGCTTTCTGAATCCTTCCCAGTATTTATTGTCTGGTTAGAAAATACGATGTATTAAATATAAAATACTGTGCTACACAGATTGTCTTAGTGCTATTCAGTGGGAATGATAAAAATTGTGATAATTTATTAAGTGCATTTTTAATGCTACATATGATGAAAGAGTGGACAAAGACTAAATCTGAAGGAAAGCAATTTTAAGTGGTAATTTGGATTTTTCCAGGTAGAAAAATGGGGGAAAGTCATTCCAGGTATAAAATACAGAATATGTAGGATTCTGTACATTGCTTTACCTAGGTCAGGTCATATTTTCACTATTTAAATTTCAAAATAGTAAATTCTAATGCAATTCATACATGCTTAATGAGCTTTTTCCCCCTACTAGATGCTTATTGCAGTGTTCAGTGTGGCAGGATTGGATGTTTTCTCTTGGCTACATCAACCCTAAAAATTCTGAGGAACAGAAGATTACTGAGATGGTCTACAATATCTTCCGGATTCTTTTGTATCATGCAATAAAATACGAATGGGGAGGCTGGAGAGTTTGGGTGGATACACTATCAATAGCCCATTCCAAGGTAACAAGGTTTAATATTTTATGTTAATAGTTTCTGCTGTGGATTAAATATCTTGGAATCATTTGGTGCCATCTTGTGGCCATCTTGCATTATGACTAATTACTTTATTGCACTTTTCTCTTTCCTGCTTCCCTTAACCCTGAAGGGTGGCAATTTAAAGCATTACAAATCATTTAATTCAAAATATAAGCTTGTTAATTGATAATTTTAGACTAAAGGTGAACCCATGTTTTTCTAGTGGATCTAAGAACTTCAGTCTCAGCCAATTGCCATTTTTACTAAAATATACTTATTTGTTTTTTATAATAGTTCATTAATAAGACTGAAATACACTTTTTAAGACTTTATAAAGATAATGTTTTCATTTACAAATTAATCATAAATATATTTAAAGTTTAGTATATTTAATTGTATAATCTTTTCTTTATTTTCAGTCCTAAGAATTGATGTGTATATTTTAAATATCATATCATCTTATAAAATGAAATAATGAATTAAAAAATTGTAGTTATGTATACATTAGATTCTAGAAATTCAGAATTCAGACTTTTCATCATGTGGTATCATAGGAAAGGCATGGATATCCCAATTTTGACATTTAATTCAGTTTGTATTACAAGTCTGTTCTGTAATGTTAGAAGAAATGAACTTAGTTTTATTCCACTGGGAGTAGAAAACTATATTTAAGGATAGCTGTAGTGTCTTTATTTTAGTGGGCTATGTGGTCTCTGATGCAATTTTTTAACTCAGCTGCATTGTGTGGAAATAACCATAGATAAATGTGTAAGGAAAGAACATGGCTGTGTTTTAATAGAACTTTATTTACCAAAATAGGTAATAAGTAGATCGGTACCTAAATCATAGGTTGTCAAACCCTACTTAAGGGATTTGAATTTTCTCTATTGTAAAATGAAGAGGGTTTCCTGTCAGAATTGCAAAAGCAAGGTTGAACTCAACATGAAATTATTTTGTCATATCATTAAAGTATATATTAATACCAGATGTGCTTATAAGCAAGCATTTTAATGTTTCTATTTTAGAAGAATTTTTATTGGAAATTTTCATTTTATACTATATTGACACCTCATTTTATCATAGCTTTAAAAATTTGGAGATTGTGTTTTACAGGAATAGACATTTCAATATACTTTATATATATCTTATGTAAAGTAATGTAGTTTAGTAAATACTTTAGTGTTTATAAAGCTAAATGGTGATGTTTCAACTGTTTATTAACATATATTTTCCTACATGTTTGTGTTTTTTAAATCTTAATTGTAGTAGGTTAGATATGAGTTAATATGGTAACAACTGATTTAATAGTGATACTTTGGATGTTGTATATAGTTTTACCCCATTCTCTCTTTTAGTGAAAATTGTAACATGTAGGAGTTCAACTAGTATGTTGCCAGCTTAGGGTAACATTGAAATACTTAGCCTTAAAGAAAAGATTATTTGTACTTTAACACTGCTAGTTTATCTAAATTTGTATCTTTGAACAAATCATTTAATGAATCATGTCTTTTTTGATGAGCATTTCCAATTATTTGATAAAACTAAACACTTATCTAAGATTGATATATTATGCTGTGTTTGTAATCTCAAAATTTTGGTACCCTTTTTGTCATTATTACCATAGTTTTATTTGTGCCATCAGTTTATCTTCTTGACATATGTGTAGGACCTTAATGTTTTCTTTTCTTAACTTATTCCTAAGGTCACTTATGAAGCACACAAGGAATACCTAGCCAAAATGTATGAAGAGTATCAGAGGCAAGAGGAAGAAAACATTAAAAAGGGAAAGAAAGGAAATGTGAGCACCATCTCTGGTCTTTCATCACAGACAACAGGAGCCAAAGGTGGAATGGAAATCCGAGAAATAGAAGATCTTTCACAGAGTCAGAGCCCAGAGAGTGAGACAGATTACCCTGTCAGCACAGATACTAGAGATTTGCTCATGTCAACCAAAGTGTCAGATGATATCCTTGGAAATTCAGATAGACCGGGAAGCGGTGTGCACGTGGAAGTTCATGATCTTTTAGTTGATATAAAAGCAGAGAAAGTGGAAGCAACAGAAGTAAAGCTTGATGATATGGATTTATCACCAGAAACTTTAGTTGGTGGAGAAAATGGTGCTCTTGTGGAAGTTGAATCTTTGTTAGATAATGTGTATAGTGCTGCTGTTGAAAAACTCCAGAATAATGTACATGGAAGTGTTGGTATCATTAAAAAAAATGAAGAAAAGGATAATGGTCCATTGATAACATTAGCAGATGAGAAAGATGAACTTCCTAGTAGTAGTGCATCTTTTCTTTTTGACAAAATACCTAAACAGGAGGAGAAACTCCTTCCTGAACTTTCTAGCAATCACATTATTCCAAATATTCAGGATACACAAGTACACATTGGTGTGAATGATGACCTTGGATTGCTTGCTCACATGACTAGTAGTGTAGACTTAAGTTGTGCATCAAATATAATAGAAGAAAAAGAGTTCAAAATCCATACAACTTCAGATGGGATGAGCAGTATTTCTGAAAGAGACTTAGCATCATCATCTAAAGCTTTAGAGTATGCTGAAATGACTGCTACAACTCTGGAAACTGAATCTTCTAGTAGCAAAACTGCACCAAATATTGATGCAGGAAGTATAATTTCAGATACTGAGAGATCTGATGATGGCAAAGAATCGGGAAAGGAAATTAGAAAAATCCAGACTACTACTACGACACAAGTAAGTTATTCTGTATGAGTTCTGGTGAATTGATTGAGCTGTTATCACCAAAGTAGTTACTTATTTTAACATTTACATTATACTTTAATAGATAATGGCAATTTATGGAATGAGTAGATTGGGGTTATAAATAAATATAAAATATCTGAATTATTTTTCCAGATCTGCCACATTCTGTCTGTGTGCCTTTTCTCAACACCTCTGGGCCTAAATTTCCTTATATACTACAAGGTTATACTAGATTAAAATTTGACTTTTAAGGTCTATACTAGTTTTAGCATTTATGACTCTTAACTGCATTTGCACATTTTGCACTCAAGATTTTCATTCTGAATACTTGATTAATTTTAACTTTTAAGCTTAAGCCCAGCTTGTTCTGGATTATAGAAAAAAGAAACTTGGATCCCAGATTGAACTGATAAATGAAATGAAGGGGAAGGGAAGGGAACTGTTAATTATCAAGTGCCTACTATGTTCCAGGCACTATGCTGTATTTTTCAGGTTTAATCCTCACAACAACCCTGTGAGGTAGGTAGTGACTGAGAAAATTTGAAATTATTAGCAGCAAGATTTTCCTTTCAACCTTCTATGGGTAGAAATTTTGTTATGAGAAAATTGAAGATGGTTAGGGCTGCCAATGAAGAAATGTTAGTGTTGTAGTTTTAATCTCACTAGAATATAGGTATATTATTTTATGATAATGGTTTTAATGAGTTGCGATAATGGTTTTAATGAGTTGCAAGTCTGTTCTTCATTTTATGTAAGAAATTGAGAAATTAAAGTACCTTTACCATCAATCTTTTTTTTTTTTTAAATTGGGTTTTCTACTTATCCTTTGTAAATTTAGCATGACTTCATTAGAGTTATTCTAAGTGAAATAAGGAAAAGGGGGAAAGACGCATATTGGATGGTGTCATTTCTTGTGGGATGTAGAAAAACTAATAAAAGAGTCAAATAAAGCTGAAGTAGGAACTAATCTTAGAAAGGTGACTAATAGAGCTGTGGCTTCTGGAGTCCTAAGGGGAGCGATGAGGAGAGGAGGCAGAACAAACATATCACAGTGGACATGGTGGACTCTGCGTTCTTTGATGGCGAATGCAGAGTGGTAACAGCACCAAAGGTGGCATCCTGTACTTCTAAAACAAAAACAATGATATAAATCATTCTTGTCTTGACTAAAATCTGAAATATTTCATGTATAAATACAAAAAAATAAAAAGTAAACTGTATCTTACTGTTATTTTGTGCTCTCATGAGAATTGTTAATGATCTATATATGGGAAAGACATTTTATTTTTCTCTATTAAAGTCCAATTTCCATTCTTGAAATAGTTATATTGATATATGTGATGGGAATATCGAATTTGGTTAGATTTAAAATAAAAGACAGCATAATGTGCTTGTTTGTTGAATGCAGTAATCTAGGCTGGCCTAGTTTTCACACATGGAGTATATAGGTTATTTTTCTGCTTTTCTAATTTGTCACATACATTTGTTTTTCTAACTTGAAGTATTGTGAGTGGCATAGCCTTGAATTAACTTGAATCTGTTCAAGGAATAATTGATTATTTTAATGTTGTACTTTTAATTAACATTAGTGAATGGAGTATCCACTGTACTTCACTTTGAGTACATGCTACTCCATCAGGAAAAAGGTGATTAATGTTAAACCCATAAAAAGGGATAAAGAAGCTCTGGATTTCAGTGTGCTGGATGGTGTTCCACATAGGTGTTTGGTTACCTTGGCAAGTTGCTGAAAAGTAAAATAAAAGTGATCTTAATTGTAATTTTAACGTAAATAGGTTCCTGTGACACACTCACCAACCAGGTGAATAATACTATATAAAATATACTATTCCTTGGCCTTCCCTGGTGGTGCAGTGGGTTAAAGCACAGCAATGAGAATCTAAAGCCGCTTCCGCATGAGTTCGATTCCCGCCTGCCCCGGAGGTGACCACATGGTGTGGCAGACCTCTCCTGACCTGCCCGCTGCTCCCCTCAGCAGTGTACTTCGTCCATCTGCCTGTTCTGCTCCCCACTCTGTCTCTGGTGAAGCCTCTCGCCGCCCCTGAGCCTCTGGCCTGTACCCCAGTTCTCTATGCACAAATAAATAAATCTTTAAAAAAAAAATACTATCCCACTAAAGACTACAAAAGCTTCACTGAGCCACTTAATGTTTGCATTTTCAATCTAGTATTTTGTTAGCACTCTACAGAGATCCTTCTTTTCTTTTTCTAGGCAGTTCAAGGTCGGTCTGTCACACAACAAGACAGAGATCTCCGAGTTGATTTAGGATTCCGAGGAATGCCAATGACTGAGGAGCAGCGTCGCCAGTTCAGCCCAGGTCCCCGCACTACAATGTTCCGTATTCCAGAGTTTAAATGGTCTCCAATGCATCAGCGACTTCTCACCGATTTGCTGTTTGCATTAGAAACAGATGTACATGTTTGGAGAAGGTAACAATTCTTTCTTCTTTTCTATAAGGCTACTTTCACTTAAGAAAAATGAATATTTTTAGTTATTGACATTGGCCAAATAATAAGTTAATTATTTATGTGAATAAATCTCAAATTTTCTTAATAATGGTCAGACATTGAAATTTTTGATAGAAACACAAATATTTTCATAAAGATTATAAGACCTGAACCTCAAACGAAAAAGTATTCAAGCACAGGCCTAAGATAATCAAAAAGTAAAAATTTTAAAACCTTCATTGTGCTGCCTGTTTTATATAAAAAAAAAATTAACAAAAAATGTTTAGTTTTTCTTTAAAGTCACTTCTACATTTTTATGTTTTCATGTTCAAATTAACAACGATCTACCGAATTATTTTTTGGTTAAAAGTTACATGTATAGTGATAAAATCAAAATGACCTTTGCTGTTTAATTTTACCATTTAAGTGGTTAGTAGGAAGCAGTTCTGGTACATTTAATTGAACAAAAAACAGTGAAAGAACTCAAAGTAAATACATAAATTAAGTCATTGACTTTTCTCACTTTGAATTTAATTTTCCAATAGTCAATATTTTAAAAGTTAATCAGCTAGGAGAATTTCATTTATTGTATATTGATAGTTGGGGAGTCGGTGGTCATACACAATACCATCAGCGCTTGAACAATCTGTGGCACAAAACTGTCAGGACACAGCTGGCTTCTCTGCTTGGCCCAATTTTCCCTTTCGTATTCAAAGTCACTGCCTCAATTCCAGTTCAGTTCAAAAGAAGATACTTAGCAAAACTTTATAGAAGGCAGGGTTTTATTCTCTCCTTCATCCCCTTTGCTTCCTTCTATCTTTTTTCCCCTTCTTCCTCTCTCCTCTTTCTGTTCCTATTCCTCCTCATCTTTTTTTTCCCTCTTCTTTTATTCTAAAAGGAACTCCTTGAGTAATTTTTTTCTATGTCTTTATAACAGCAGGGTTCCTGTTCTTCTCTACCAGTCATCAGTACTATAGAATGGGATTACAATGATGGACTTGTGTAGAGCAATATTGGCTAGTAACCAGTACCTGAACTGTTGTCAACCTTTTGTTTACCCAATCTAGCTCAGTAATTGAGCAATGTCTAGATTGTGTTTGTGGGGAAGAACATATCACTATTACAAAAACAGTCAATAATTTCTACCAGAGTTTTTATTTTTTATTTGAATGATTTGTCCTTAGTCTATTCATATGATAAAAATGATCATTTTATTGCTGATATTTTGATACACTAAGTTACACCTAGGATTATAAATACAGAAATTGGAATACCCTGAAACAATTAATATTGAGATGAGTGTGTCAGTATATGGAGATACGCAATGTTGGTAGTACCCAAGTGAGTGATATAAAGCTTTCCTTACTTTAAAATACTCAAATTTTTCTGTTTCCATCATGAACTCTCATAAAACTCTCAATTTGATATAATTTAAATTGCTTAAAAATTATTTATTCTTAGAAAATGGAATATAATCTTAAGATGTAACTTAAAAAGATATCTACAGTTCTAAAAAGTTGAGAATCAGTGATTTAAATTTGAAACATTTTGTATTCTTAAGTAGTGTATTTCTTTGGGTATATGCGCTGCATCTTCTCTTGAGAAAGGTGTTTCACTAAGTGACTTAGAGGTGTTTTATTCCCCTCAGTCCCACGAAGTACAGCTGATTCATGTGTGCTCCCATATCATACCACTTCCACAAATAACTGGTAAGTGGTAGGGATGTAGTCTTGTGACAGACAAATTGCTAGTAGGAGAATTTTTCAGTTAACTTTCCAGTTGTTTTGCCTTCAACAAAAACTTCCCAGTTTTAGAAAAAATAACATTAGCCAATTCATTGGCATAGTCATATCATGGACTCTAGCTAGTATAGTGCATTTCTCAAACAGAAACAAAATAATGAATTAATACATTTAGATCACACACAAAAAAAACTCTGCATAAATGGTTGCTAATTATTGGTAACATTATTGAAATCTCAAAGGAAAATTATTTTCCTTTTCATTTTAGTAAGTTTTAAATTTGCCTAGTTCATTATTTTTTCTTTAAAGTTATTATTAAAAATAGTTTATTATTAAGCTAACGAAATGTTAATTTTTGTTTTGTTTTTCTGCTGTTTTAGCCATTCCACAAAGTCAGTAATGGATTTTGTCAATAGCAATGAAAATATTATTTTTGTACATAACACAATTCACCTCATTTCCCAAATGGTAGACAATATCATCATTGCTTGTGGAGGAATTTTACCTTTGCTCTCTGCTGCTACATCACCAACTGTAAGTACTTTGCCTCCATCTAGTGGATATGTTTTGTATTACATTACTAAAGCATGGCAGTGTAATTCAAGACATCTACACCTAAGGAAACTTTTTAACCATTAATGTTTATTTATACATTTCTGTCTCTGTATCTTTTATTTGTCAATGTTGACTTCCAGATGCACATGTTTATAAAAATAATTCTCTGGTATTTCTGATGAATATGTCTTGGAAAAAACTATATTATAAGTGACTTAACGTTATTTCCTAGCATCTCCATTCCCTCAGATCTGTGGTATAGTAGTTAAAAATCCTTATTCCATAAATATTGCATATGTAATCACAAACATTTGGTTGTAAAATAGTCATGAATCTAAAATTAGAAAAATTAATTATTAGGTACTACAGTCTCATGAATTGTTTAAAATATGTTTTATAAACTTTAGTACTGTAAAGAAATTTTGCATTCTTCCTATCTTCAATTTAACTTTGAAGTCAGTAATTTACCTCAAACTGAGAACCATGTGAACAAATTCTTATATTGTTTCTTATTTACAACTTAGGTAGAACACTTTAGATAGAACAAAAATAAGTGACAACATTTTTTGATACAGTCTGAAAAAATTCATGATTCTTAAAAACCTAACAAACTTTGTTAGTTATATGGCTTATAACAGTACTTTCATCTGCTATTACTTACTGGTTCTAATTGCTTTTTGTTTTTTGTTTTTTACTATAACTGTATTGGTTTTCCTCCACTCCCCTACATAAAATATTGAAGTACAGTAATAAGTTTGAGAGGTAGTTAATGTACATTAAACATGTTATTTAAAATATAATACTATTTGACCGCTAGTTAAAAATGGCTCTGATTTAAATTACAAACACCAAAAACCACACAGACTTGGGCCTCCCTGGTGGAACAGGGGTTAAAGTCTAACACTATCAAGCTATTGCCAGCCACTGAAGCATAAGATTCCCAGCCTGGGAGATAAACCACATGGCACAGCTGACTTCTCCAGTCTTTCCTGCTGCTCCTCTCAGCATTGTATTTCAGTACATCTGCCTCTTCTCTGTACTCTATCTCGGGTGAATCCTCTCACTCCCTACACCTCTGGCCTACACCCTAGTTCTTTAATGCACTAGCAACAACAACAACAAAAGACAGACAACATTTGTTCAAATGGGAAAGAATATAAAACTTTCTTTTCATGTTACCTGTGTTCTTGTTCCCATTAGAAACTCATCTGTAAGTCTAAAATGTATACATTTTCCAGAAAGAAACCTATTGTGTTAAGGTATCTTCCTTGTGAAGCAGTGTTTACACATTGATCTTTTGCTCTAGTTCATCACTGCAGGATTTCTTTACTGCCTCTTATACTCATTATTATTTTATCAAGTTATTACCTGCAAAGCAGCTTTGAAACTTAATCCTCAGTACCCATTCCCTGACAGTTATGCTTACTGCTATCTTCATGCATTTATTTAAGAGCACAGAGGCTAATACAGGAGGGCATGCAAGCAGCCATCATTAGAGCCTTAATGGAATTAGCAACTAACCAATGAAATGGAGTCAGGAAGAAAAATAGTTGATGGCATGTGAAGAATTCAGGTGTATCCCATAAAGTTAATGTACCATCCTTTCTCTTTAATATCTGATTTTCCCTGCTGACTTATCCCAATTTCTGGCTAACTGAGGGTTGTAAATAATGTTAAGACTGTGTTAACTTAGGAAGAATTTCCTAATGTTGACTTAGGAAGAATTTTCAAAAATATGTATACATTAAAAGCTGAATAAATCAATGATTCTCCTGACATTCTTTTCATCATTTGACTTTTATTTTATGATTTATAAATCATAATTTGTTGTCAGATTTTAAAAGTTATGGAAATTCACTTTGAAATACAATGCTTTAAAATTTTGAGCAGGAGAAAAATTATATTTTAATGAAAATAACAATCGATGCTGAAATTTGTGTATGTTTGAAATATTTATTGGTCTCCCAAATTTTAAAGAAAAAAAAATCTCTATCAAAATAGAGAAAATTTTACATTAATGAGGTATATTGTTAGTAAATATAATTTATATATGTTTCTCTATCCAAATGTACATATTTCTTATTTTAGAATAACTTTTAAGATTAGACTCCTGTAATTATCTGTGCTGTTTTGACAACTGTCGCTTGAGATTTGAAGCTACTTACTGCCTAGGCTATTCTTATTTAGACTATTCTTATTAGACTTGGAAGTTAATTTAACTGTAGTAACTTTTCCTCATTGCCACTGTCTATTTCTGTTATTTTAAAAGTCCATTAACTGTTTGGTTGTACCTATGTCTGATTATGCAATATAGTTGATTTCATTTTCTTTGAATTAACTCCTTCCTTAACAGAAACACTCAGAAGCTTTGCACTCACTTCATACTGGTGTAACCATTATTGGTACTAATTGCTGAGAATTGTCATCTATTATTGGGTTGTCTAATATTCTTGCTGTAAATTGTAATGCAGAAAAAACAATTAGGAAGTAGGAGGTAATTAATAAGGAAATTAGTACTAAATATATGGACATATTTTTACTTAGATTTAAAATGTAAATTCCAAAAGATAATTTTTTAGAAGTGATAAGTGAAAGGGGGCTATATCATATTACTATGAGGAAATGTCATGCAGAGGCCTTTAGAATTTCAACCCTATCTATAGGGAGATAGAAACATTTGAACACTATCATTTGTGTCATCTAGGAGTTTTATTTATATTTTTGCAGTTTTTAAAAATATTCATGCATTATATGTACATAGCTATATTATGAATAAAGTAATGATGGTATGGCAGCGTTTGGGAAACATTTACTTCATGTGTTAGAAAATAAAAGTTTAGGTTTAGTGTACAGTATGAAATATTTCCTAGCTACTCAACCTATTATTGTGCAAAAACAGCTTTAGACTTCTACATAAAGGAAAAAATTTAGTTATGTTTCAATAAAACTAACTCTAAAAACTCTGTACAGCAGATTTGATTTGTGGGTCATTCTTTGCTAACTGCTGATTTAGAACATTTTAATTTTTGGAAATTTCACAATTGTTATTGTAATTTTACCTTCCCATTTATAAAATGTCATATTCATAATTCTGAGGTTTAAAATACAAGATTAGAGACAAACTTAGCTATTTTGGGTGACCTATTTTAATAGCAAAAAACAAGTCTTATAATCTTTCTGTTAGCTTTCTTAATAGGATTGGCATAGTGATGGTTTATTTCCTGCCCTGGGACCTTGTGTGAATGCAATAATCTATATTAAGGGTAACACTTGTTTATTAGTGTTGCAGTATCACTGTATAAGGAAATTTGCATTGTCTAAATTAATCTTATAAGGAAGTATTTTAATGGAAACTTACGGAATGTATTTGTATGATATTTACATTATAGTAAACACCTTGAAACATTTATTTATATAAATACGGAGTATCTTATTAGAGTTTCAGTTTCACATCAACTATTTTCATAGTTTCAAGTCTCTAAATTGAAACATAAATTTAATATTGATGTTCACTGGAAAAGTTTTAGACGCCTTATTATATAGTTAGACAAATCTTTGGTTTGGGAAATGAGTTATTTTTGTTGAATTTTGGAAGTTGATGTTTCCATAAATTATTTCATTTGATCTCTTTTCATTGTTCAAGTTGGTTATGAATAAAAGCAAAATATTGGAGAAGAAAATAAAGAGAAGTAAAGGACATAAATGATCTACAGATTGCTTTGTGATTTTTCAGTTGACCATCTTGCTCAACCTTCTAGAACAATGACCTGTCTATAATTTTAATGTCATATATTTTTATTGTCTCTATTATGTAAAATAATAGAGATTGATATTTCTGGTTTTCCTAGTCATTTCATAATCATAAGAAGTCATTTTTACTGTCCAGAATGATGACCAAGCATTAATTTTAATTTGCATTTTCTTACCAGAATACATATATCTGTAATATCTTTGGGAAAATTACTATATTTTTTTGTTTGTGTCATAATAGTGATTTTAGTATTCTCAAGATGCCATATTATCTTTTTTCTATAATATATCATGAAAATAGTATATTTTAAAATTTATATTCATATTTATTACAAAAAGTGGAAATTAGGCACTGTTAATGACTTCATTGTAAAACTTAATCCTATTCAAATTTTTTAATATACCAAACATAATTCTCACTAAATCTTTGAAACTTATTACAGTGCCTGTGTAATTATCTTAGTTCACATGGAGATCTCATTCATCATATCAATAAGTTCTTTTCTAACAAGGGAAAATGGTTTTAAGATATAATCACTCAATTACTTTATTCTTTTATTAATTCCTGGGGAGTTTGATCTACAGGAAGAGCTCCAAATATTTGAGTAAAGAAATTGTAACATGAGACCTTGATGAAAATTTTGGAAGATTGTTTTAAGTAGTTTATTTCCCTGAGTCATTTCTGCTAAAACAATGTAGACTTAAGGCTTTCTCAGAGACATTTTATAAGTACATATACATATATATTAAAATTGTTTCATAGTCATCTCCTAGAGAAAGATAATTTTCTTGTAGTATATCAATAGAATAGCATAATTTTTAATATACAAACTATATTTACACATATATATTATTTGGACAGAGTTACTCTAATAAAAATGATATATAGATGTCTAATGATAGATATCTAAATGTTTGATTTTAATCACATGTAATTTATAAAATGAATGTCTCCAGATAATTTTTGCTTTTGATAAAATAATATAATTTTAATATATTATTTTGTGTTTCAATTTACATTGTATTTTCATTTAATTTTAATGATTTCCTTTTCTTGTACTTTTTTTGGTCTGTTGTCTGTTTTGTCTAATGCATGTCCAGGGTTCTAAGGTTAGTATTACTTTAGTAATTTTCAGGTTTTCAGTTTAAACTTTATTTTTGCTTATTTATGAAATTTTTGACTTGGTTATATTTTGAGTTTCCATACCATCTGTAGCATCAGGCTTACCTTTAGTATACTTAAGTGACTCTATGAACGGAATATGTTCTCATTTCTTTTAATTTCATTGATACCCAGTTGATGATTTCTGTTTAATTATCTAAAATCTTTAGTCTGAACTGTGGTATTTAGTCTAAATATGTGGTACATATTTCAGTCATATGTACAATCATGTAATTAATTAATTCCAATGAAAGAAGATTAGATGAAATGTTATTTTAAGATTTTCAATAATCATGCATTAGTGAATTTTATTTTTGCACACATATTATGATGTTTATATGATGCTTCATTATATTTATAAGGTATTTTTTATAGAATATTAAGAACTCCCTTTTACTAATGTTACAAATACTTCATATTTTAAAATTTTGTTCACTAAAAAATTGTAGTTTGGCAGCTTTCTTGCAAGATTGAGCAATTGCTTTTAATTATTTATTCATTTAAAAATAAGCATACATGAAGTCTAAGACTTGTGAAAACTGAAAAAAAAAGGCCATTAATTCATAATTTAGTTTGGGTTTTTTATAACTTCAGTAATTCAAAATGATGAAACTTTTCTTTGTAAATATATCCTTAGATATCTTAAGTTCTAATAGTTAAACAGTTAATTTGGACTATTTGATCAATTTAAATAATGACTGTCCTCCATTATATTATAAAACACATGCATTGAAACTGGGATTTTTAAAAAGATTCAAATATAAAGTAAATTCTTAGCTTTTTATTGTAAACTATTGTGTTATGGTCACAGATTTTAAATTCATGCCATGAAGTGATACTGTTTATCAGAGATGTGTTGTAAGATAAAGAATCTGCATTTAAAAATCCTCAAAATGGATGAATTATTTCTTTAGGCTATGGATATTCAACGGACATACTGTTGTAAATCATCAAAGGAAAACAAATTTTTGTCTTATTTCAAACTCTTTGAGATATGCTGTAGACATTA
This sequence comes from Condylura cristata, assembly GCF_000260355.1. Lineage (NCBI taxonomy): Eukaryota > Metazoa > Chordata > Mammalia > Eulipotyphla > Talpidae > Condylura > Condylura cristata. The sequence continues at coordinate 46,436,586 of NW_004567111.1, forward strand.
TTTTAATGTTAGTGAAAGGAAAAGTGATTGGTAGGTACTATACTTCTTTTGGAATCAAGTTCAGTTATATAATGATTGATTGAGATAGCCTAGTCATTCATGATTCATGATTTTTATTACCCATTTTGTACTTGCAAGAAGTATTTGAAGTTTTTTTTTTTACCCCTTCAAGCATTATTTTCCACTTAAGTATCCAATATAATGTTTGTTAGACGATGCTTTAGTAGTATGGTGGATCCAGATAATGCCAAAATGGAGCATTAACTACAAACAGATGGCTATTATATATGACTACTTTTTTTTTAATCCATTTTTGAAAATTTAAAAAGTGTAAATTTATTACTTTGCTCCTTGAGACTCCTAAAAAAATGAACTCTGTTACAGTAAAGTAAAATAATTGAAGTAACCTATAATACACAGTAAAAAGTAAGAAATTTGTTGTCTCCTATAAAATACAAAATAAAAAAAAAAGACTCAGAACTTTGTAGCACCCCTGATAAAATTTTATTTTATCAAAGATAGTATTTCAGGGAAAATGCAGATTTACCTGTCCACAGTTTGTCTCATTTTTCTTGTTGCTTGTGTCTCATAGGTCATAATTAATATTTATGGAGGAGTTACAAACTTCTATTATTTCTACCCTAGAATTTTATTGTACATATGAAAACCTAGTGATTTTAGCTTATTCTGAAATTGATGAGAAATTATCACACATTCTAATTTGACAGTCATCTCATTCTAATGCCAACTATCTTTTTCATTTTCATCATTTATCTCTTTAGAGATGAGAGTGAGGAATTTAGGGAAGATATATCAATTTTATATCTTTGTTAATGAATCTCATAAGCCTAGAATAAATACATATGTGCAGAAATCTTTGTGAAATCATCTTGCATTTAGAATGTAGATTTTGCAAATCATGGCATTTTACTCTAACAGTTATTTTATAAAATAGACCTTTCCATTAATGAAGGCTGTTAAGGTAAACTAATTAAATTTGTAACCAGTTTTTATGACACATGGAGCTAAGTTGTAATTTATTTGTTTATAAAATATAGTAAATGTGTGGAACCACTGTTCAACCCTAGTGTGTGTGTGTGTGTGTATGTATTTTATTTCTGAATTTTAAATTATACTTTAATTTCCTACTTTTTTCAAGACGGAATTGGAAAATATTGAAGTTACACAAGGCATGTCAGCTGAGACAGCAGTCACTTTTCTCAGTCGATTGATGGCTATGGTTGATGTGCTTGTATTTGCCAGCTCTCTAAATTTTAGTGAGATTGAAGCTGAAAAAAACATGTCTTCTGGAGGTTTAATGCGACAGTGCCTAAGACTAGGTAAGTCTGTTAATTGTGGTAAATGATTACTTACAGATTAGTTTTATGGTGTTTTATTTTTATGTTATATTAATTATTGATGATACAATGTGAAAATTATGTAACAAATTTTTTAAACAATTTTTCACAAGTATTAAATTTAAAAAATATATAGTATCTGCACGTTAGATATTGCATGGAATTAATGATCTTTAATTAATTTAGTTTGAACTGTTTCAAAATTGGTAGGATTATAACACTTTCCACTGATGTGATTTTAATCTTAATGCATTTATAAATCCTGTTTTGGTAAGTAATATGGAGAATAATTGTCTTGGGCACCCAGTCATGATAGAAAACTAATGACATTGTTTTATATACACAATGCTACAGGATAGAACTGATAAGGGTGACTTACAGTTAGTACTAATAAACATTACCATGCCTGTGCAAGTTTGCCTACTACCTTGTGCTGCGAAGAAAATTTAGCACTGAAAACTAAGTACTTTTTGTCTGCTTTTAAAACAGAACCTTTTCTTAACCTCTATTTATGAAATTTTGACTTTGCCAAGGTCAGAAGTTACAGTTTTTAGCCTTGCCTTAGAACAGAACAGAGCAGGGCACAAGAAATGAGATCTATAAGAAAGGGAGGAAATGTTTATTATTTTTGCACCCATTAATTAAAATACTATATAAAAGTCAATACATGTATATTTTCAAGGGAGAAGTTATTATTACATGAGATAAGAATAGGAGCTTATTTAAGGGTGTGGTACCTGGTGTTTCCATTTTTAAAGACAGGCAGGCTGAGAGCAGTCCTTGCATATCCTTCCTAAGGGAGAGATCAGCCAAAGAGTTCTGCCCACAGACAAGAGATATGTGATAATTTATTGTGGGCCCTCACACACTCCCACTGATATTTAACAATAAGAGAGATTGAACTTTGTGATAAAGGTTTTTTTTTCATGTCTCAGTATCTTAAAACTGATATTTTTTATTGTGAGCTTTTATTTCAGAATGTATTCTAAGACTTTACTACTAACTTCATTTCTATTCCAACAATTCCTAGTTAATTTATTCATTTTATTGCTTACAGAATTTTTTTTTAAAGATTTATTTATTTGTGCATACAGAACTGGGGTACAGGCCAGAGGCTCAGGGGCGGCGAGAGGCTTCACAGAGACAGAGTGGGGAGCAGAACAGGCAGAACAGGCAGATCGACCACATACACTGCTGAGGGGAGCAGCGGGTCAGGAGAGGTCTGCCATGCCATGTGGTCACCTCCGGGGCAGGCAGGAATCGAACTCATGTAGAAGTGGCTTTAGCTTCTCAGTGCTGTGCTTTAACCCGCTGCACCACCAGGGAGGGCCAGCTTACAGAATTTTTTTATAAATGAATAATAATGAAGCAAAACAACTATGTACTGCTATGTGCTTTTTCAGTTCTAACAATTATATGTATATGTGTGTAGGTATAAATTCACTTAATCCTCACAACCAGTCCTCTAAGGGAAGTACTATGTTTATACTTATATCACATATAATAAAACTAAGACACAGTGTAAATAGTTGACCCCAGATCATACAGGTCTAAGAATAGAACGGGATTCAAATTCAGGTGGCCTGATTCTAACATCTGTATTTTTTAAACCTATAGTTATTGCTTGTTAAAATAAATGGATGGGTAGGTAGCTGGATGAATGGATGGATGGATAAAAGAAAACTTGTACTTACTGAATGCTTATTGACACATTTACATTGCTTCATCATGAAAAAAGGTAGACATTGGGACTTATGAGAATGTCACATACTGGGGATAAATTTTGTTACCTGAAATGAAGTTATATTCTGTGTAGGTAACAAGACAGTCAAGTGTAGAAGACTTATAATTTAAGAAGATGAAATCAAATAATGTATTTATTGACTTGTAAATTCAGAATTTTGAAATAATTTAAGAAGATGAAATCAATTTATTGACTTGTAAATTCAGAATTTTGAAGGGGTCAAGAGAGTAAGGGATTGATATGGAGACTTCAATAGTAGTATAGTATTAGTACTGTATGTATACTATAGTAGTGGTAATATAATACTAGTGATATTGTTTCTTCAATTGATAGGTAGCACCTAGATGTTTTGTTTTTTAATTTTACTTGTCCTATAAATATCTTCATTACTGTATTATCATTTCAAAATTTTTATTTAGTTGATTTTTTAAAAAAAGGAAATGTAGGAAAGGGAGGGAATACAAGAAGCTAGTAATTATTTTTAATAAATCAAATTCAACAGTTTTATAAACAATATGCATTTTAATTTTTTACTAGTTTGTTGTGTTGCTGTAAGAAACTGTTTAGAATGCCGGCAGAGACAGAGAGACAGGGGGAGCAAATCTTCCCATGGTAGCAGCAAACCTCAGGAAGCGCCCCAAAGTGTAACTGCCACTGCAGCCTCAAAGGTATTTAAACATTCCCTATCTTAAATATAATGTACCTTTTTTTTATTTATTTACTAAATCAAAGTAACATGGTATTGCTTACTGAAAGAGCAAGAGCCACAGACGGATCTGTGGCCTGGTTCTAACTCCTCCTCTTTGTAACAGATTGTTGTCTTTTCCAGACTTGTACTTATTAGTTATTATCTAAACGTGTTAATTAGTTTTGCTTTACTAGGTTCATGTAAGGATTATGTAAATAACTGTCAGTTATTACTGTTTTTAATTGTTACACAGATTTTCAGAGTTCAGTATGTAAATAATGTTCTTATTAAATGAATATGCTTTTGGTGGTAGACTTTCCCATCACATTCAACAAAAATATATTTAATGCCCATATAATGAATAAAAAGTATATTTTAATTGTACAAGCCATTCTCATTCTAAATGAGCTATATTTATTGTATGTCTAACTGACCCCTTTTTCACATTCAAAGTTTCATTAATAGCATTTTTAGGATTCTCCATGACCATTGCTTTCTAGTCAAGGTGTAGCTCATATCTTCTTATCTTTGCTTTTATCATTGTGGTCGTACTTTAGTCTTCATTCAGTTCTTTTTTATTTTTTACCTTTATGCTTTTATATAGGTTCTCCTTACATGCAGTATCCCTCCATATTTTTCACATAGTTAAAATTTATTCCTCTCTAAACTGTATCCTGCATGCTGTTCTCTGAGGAAAATGTTTTTATGACACCTTCATTACCACCCCAGTTTAGTGAAGGTTCCTCTTTTAGATATTTTTCATAAAACATTGTATGCCTCTACCATTCACTATACTGGTCATTTATGTTTGATATCATCATGGTAGATTTTTGCTCAGTAAGTGAAGAAGTAAGTTAATTTTTTTACAGATTCTATAGTTCTTAATTTATAAATTAGTGCATTTAGTGTATATGCTGTTATTTGCAGTCTGTGTCCTCTTCTTTTTTTAGTCTCAGAGAAAACTTCCTAAACGTATATGATCATATACTACTTTACTGTTCATAAGTGTCCCATAGGACTCTCCATTGCTTAGAAAATAAGCACATCTGCCATATTGTTTGCAAAAATGTTGCTGGGGCATGCTTCTATTAACACATATCAGAGCATGCGTAGTACTGTGAGTACTTTATCCAAAGAGCATAAACTCGAAGATTAGGAAATCCTGACTTTGTAAACTGGTTTACAACTTAAACAAATTAAATTACTTCTTCATTAACTGAGCAAAAACTTACCATGATGATATCAAACATCAATTGACCAGTATAGTGAATAGTGGAGACATACAGGGTTTCATGAAAATATCAAGAGAAGAACCTACTCTAGATTGGGGTAGTAGTGAAGGTGTCATAAAAACATTTTGGACCTGAGAAAAATTCCTAGTCTTCTGTGACTCGGTTTTCCATTCCTTAAAATATATACAGATCTTAATTTTCAAGTTATTTGTATCAGTTTAAAAAAGGAGTAATATATTAAAGTATTCATAAATTCCTGCACATAGGAATATTCAGTTAATGCTAATTATGTCCATGAAATGGAGGAAGGAGAAAGAATAAAAGAAGATAGTGCTCTTTTTATAAATCAAACTCAACAATAATTATTAACAATGTGCCTTTGATTTTTAAATAGCTTAATATTTGCTGTTCAATATATATACATAACGAGTGAATAAATTTGTATTTTGTAAACTTTGAACCTAAAGATGTCTGCATTTTAATCAGTAAATAGTACAGATTTTTTCAGTACTGTCAAACCAAGTATAACTGTAGATTATGGGTGGTCAAGCCCAATAAAAAGGATATTTGTAATAAATTAATTGACTAATAGTACCAGAACTATGTAACTATGACCATGAGAAGTATATAAGTGATGCATATAAAGATATTTGGAGAAACATTCAGTTGGTAACAAAACAGATTTGGACAGAAATAAGTGAACCATATTGGTGGTTTTATGATGTGTTTTTGCATTTTTATGTTATACTTTGGTGAGTGAATTTTGGTGTGTCAGTACTTGTGTGATATACATAAGGTATGCATCTTCTTTGGGTCTCAGTTTTACTGTTTGTAAACAGGTACACAATACATGTTTTCTTATTTAAAGATAAAATTAGATTATGGATATAACAACACTTTGTAAAATGGTATATAAATCAAAATACTGTTAAAATGTTTTCATCTGCTATAAGGTATGTGCTTCTAATCTGTGCTACAAATAATGTGATATATTTTAATTGCTATGTGATAAATATTATTAGCCTTTTATTTAGATGATTTAGTTGAGTTTCATAGAGAAGGGCATGAAACTGGTAAATTTACGAATTATAGCAATTTTTACTACACTGTACTGCAAAGGTATCAAGTGTGTAAATTTAGGAATGTAATATAACGAGTGATGTTTCTAGAGATATAAAAGTAGGGTCATTTATTTGTAATTACAGTAACAGCAGGTTTATATGCAGGAATTATATTTGATACTTTATATGCATTATCTAATTTAATCCACACAATTCCAACATATTATGTTCATTCAATTTTTTAAAACATTTTATAAGTAAAAGACTGGATTAAATTTTAAGGAAATTGGCTCTCACTTGTTTGTTATGTGACATGTTATTTAAAATTTGTGAATTTTGTTTTTCAACTACAAAAAATATTTTGGTGATAATAACCATTAGTGTTTTTCAGGTTTAGTGTTGAGGCCATGACTGAATTTTTTGTTTTTTTAAACTTTTTGCAGGTTATAATGCACTTACATATAACGTGTGATATTATGACATATTAAAACATTTGATAGTTGATTAATGTAGTGGCACACAGACTTATTCACTACCAGTAGAGATAGTGAGACTCAGAAAATTTTAAGTTTAAAAGATACTTGAACCCAAATCTTCTAAAGTCTAAAATCAATCTTTTTTCTGCCATCATCTTGGCCGTTTGTGTCTACAGTGGTAGCTGTGCTGATAAAGAATACTAGTAAATAAAACTGACAAAAGTAGAGAACAGAAAAAGTACCTGAAAACAGAATATTGTCAGTAAATGTTATTCAGAGGAGGTAAAAAATGTGGTCAGTTTAATGTCTGCAGTAATATGAATGAATTATAATGTTGTATGTTTTTGCATTATACAATTATTTTTCATAATTCTTTATATTTTTAAGACTCCTTTAGAAAGTGTTCCAGGTAACCTATCTCCTATTAAGGATCCTGATAGACTTCTTCAGGATGTTGATATTAATCGCCTTCGTGCTGTTGTTTTTCGGGATGTGGTAAGTTATGCTTGTTTGACTTCCTGGAAAATAATCTGTGCAAAAACCTTCCAGTTTATTGTAGTCCTTCTTGTTTATCTTTTAAAACAATGTGAAATTTTGATATTTTATGTGTACTAAGGAAAGAAATAGCTTTGAGAAATTATAATGCACTTAATGTTGTATCACCTATTCTTGTTATATTAGCTCTACCTCTAGGGAACTATTTTGTTATTATAAATGTTCCTGTATTGATAAAAAGGAGTTCATTCATTAAAGTGCTGCTGGCAGTTATTTACGTTCGAGGAATGAATTTTTAAAGTAAGAGTATATATTTAAGTTAGAAAGGAATTTAAGTTAGATAGGAAATTTTATAAATTTTGAGGACTCTCATGGAACCCTCCAATTACATGATCACTTAAGATATGTAAAATTAAGATTGAGTTTTCAATAAATTATATAGAAATATACATATTGATTCACAACAGATTCAATATTTACAGTACTTTGTATCTTAATATAGTTAATATTTAGATATTAAATATTCAGATATTTTAGATCCAGTCATTATTTTAATTAATGACTTAAGCATAAAAAAATATGTTTTAAATTTGTATTTAACAATAAATGGATGAGTATTTTATACTAAACATATTTAAGTCATACAGCATAACATTGCATGGTAGGAATATCTGATAGAAAAATAATAATTTTTCTTGATACATATCAGTTATCATATATAACTTGGTAAACGGCAAACACACTAACAAAAAAGTAAACAATGACATAAAATATAAAATAAAATATTGCATAACTGTCAAGCAAAAACAATTAAAACAATTGATAAATTTTGACAAAACAAAGTTTATAACACATTGCTACCTTTGATTACCTCTAAGTTAACAGTTTTTATTTTGTCTTTTGTCCTTCTATGCTTTCAGTTTTCTTAATAACCAGTATTGCTTTTTTTTTTTAAATAAAGGGATTTTTAAAAGAATATAAATGCATGATAGTATTAAGAAAGCATGATCTATGAATACTACCATAATCTGTACTCTCATATTTGTTTAGAAGTGAAAATTATTTATGTTACAAAATTGTGTTGTGTAGAGAATGTTTTTTGGAATGAATGAATTATGCAAACATGGAGTCTATCTTTATCACCAAAAGGAACATTCAGACCTAACTTCAAATATAGAAGGGTTCTGAGTTGAAGGGGAAATTGTGTATAAATTGTTTGTAAATTCTAAAACAGGCTATTATAGTATATTACGATTTTGTTTTCTTATTTCTTTATAATAGTTGGTTAGCTTAATGTTTGTGCTTAGCTTTTTTTCCTGAAGTGAAGGAGTAAGTTATTCCCAGGTTTACCTTTCATACATGATCACTGTACTATAATTTGTGTTCATTGACTTTTATACTATGCTATTAGGCACCTAATATGTATCATCCTAAACTTCTGATTAGAGGTTAAGACAAGTTATGGCTCAGAAATATTAAGATCAAATAAGTAGAATGACCTAAAGTCAAAATCATAAATTTGATTTTTTCTAAACCTTCTTTTATTATTACCATGTTATGTAGAAGTTTTAGCCTCTACAAACCACTTGTGCCCGTTTTTATTTATTTCAAAAATTCTGAGAGCCACTTCCCCCACTTTTAAATAGCTGACATAAACCTCTATAAGAGGTTTACAGTTGTTAGTGTTTTAGTGTCCATTATAGAATTTATAGTAAGAATTATTCTTGATTTAAATTGTTATGACCTAGTAGTCATTTGTAGTTTCTTTAATTTCTAAATGAGATTGATTCTTAAGCTAAAAATAGATTTTTAGGAAAAGTATATGTACATTCATACACACACACATATATATAATATGGACTATATGTGTTCACACATACATATACAAACAGATACGCATATACATAGGCATTTATATGTTTATCTACAATCCAGATCACTAAGTGATAGAATGTCATATTGAAAACTTGGCATCAAAGGTTTTGACATCTAAAACTGTTATTTTCCTTTATCCCTCCACAGGTTTCCTAACTTTTTTTTTTTAACTCTTCAGCCCCATCATTTTCTTAGTAAGACCACAGACACGTACACTTTTAAACTTAGATATTAATCAATTTCATTGTTTTCAAGAACTTTTAAGTTTTGTTGGCACTGAACGTACATACTAGTTGTGTTGGCAGAGAGAAAATAGGATACAGCGTTAGAGACAAAATTATTGTTCTCATTTGTTTTCTATAATGAAATTGCTGATTCACACTTACATTATTGTTTTGATGATACAGAGCTTTCCATGTGGTTAGGAAACAATGTAGCATTAAATTTTTTTTGTTGTTGTTTTCAGTGTTCATAAGTAAACCAGTTTTGAAAGGAAAATTGTTAATGCTTTTCTGTTTCCCTGGAGCCTAAATTATCATAGGTCACCTGTATCCAAAATTATTTAAGCAGAAGTAATTTTATTCTTTAAAAGTTGAATTGGAAACTTTTCTAACATCCTGGTTAAAGCATTACAATTGTTGGGCCCTCCCTGGTGGCTCAGCGGGTTTTACAGCACTGAGAAGCTAAAGCCACTTCCGCATGAGTTCGATCCCCGCCTGCCCCGGAGGTGACCACATGGCGCGGCAGACCTCTCCTGACCCACCCGCTGCTCCCCTCAGCAGTGTACCTCGTGGATCTGCCTGTTCTGCTCCCCCCTCTGTCTCTGGTGAAGCCTCTCACTGCCCCTGAGCCTCTGGCCTGCACCCCAGTTCTGTATGCACATACACACAAAAAAAGCATTACAATTGTTAATGGATTTCAAAGGTAATTATATTACTAATCCAAAATTGAATTGTGGAAAGACCTATCTCTTAAGCAGAGGGGAGAAACATATTAGAGCCCATGTCTTCACAATAATAAAATACTAGGCATGTCAATTAAGTTGTACAAAAATTTAGTCACTCTCCAGATGTTTTGCACCTTATGTATACTGTGCTTTGTTTTCAAGACAATATAAATAAGCAGCAATCAGTTAAAGATCTAGATATGAAAAAACAACTATTTCTATGGCATATATAAGAATTTAGCATAACTGGACCAACTATTCACAGTATTATGTGCAGCTCTGAATCTTTGTGGTTAATGTTCATTCATTCCACACATATTTGTTGGCTTACTGAGTTTCCAGTGGTGAAAGTTAAGTGTTGTGTGATATTATGGTCTGTCTCAGCTTTAAATGTGCTTGAATTTATTCCTGCTCAGTAACTTCTGTTAATTTGATTGCACTTCATTTTCCATTGTATTAACTGTTTAAATATTTGATTTTTTTCATACATACAAATGTATTCTATTAACATTTTATCCAAAATATATTCATTTCAAATACTTCATGAGAAACTATCTCTAGAAAAGCTGTTTCCCACAGAATAGAGATATTAAATACCTAATATTTCAGAACAGATTTAATTGTTTGGCTATTTTCTCTATTACCTGTACTAATTCAGTTTCATAGTATTGAATTATCATTAAGTATTCTCTTGCTTGCTTTTATAAGCTATACTTATACATCCTAAATCTTGTTTACATGAAATGAATAATAAAATAAAGTGCCTTTTAATAAACTTACTAGAGATTAATAAATAGTTGTTTTCCTTATGTATTTCATGGTGTTTTTCCTCTTCTGTATATGGACCACAGTAATTACTTGCAGTTTTGATTCAAAATATCATTTCTATCTAGCTTTTAAAAATGAATTACATTTGCTTCTTCAGATGTAGTCTGATTTGAAGTGGTTTCAGTGGCCATATACTTTTGCTTCTTAATAGTATTTGACTGTATTATTTAAGTTTTTTGTAAGGAACTTTCAAAGTTACATGAAACCCTGTATATTTTTGGAAATGAATTTATTATGAAGATTTCCTTCCCTATTAGGCTGCAATCTGCCTACTAAAACTATTCTTGATTTTTAAAACTATTATCTTTCTTAACTTACCTCATCTACCAACCTAGTCTTTTGGGGAAATTCCATTTTGTCACCGAGGTTTTGAAATTAAGAACCTCAAATATTGGCAGTGGTATAGAAGTCATTTTTTTCCGTAGCAGAATAGTGGTGCTGTTAGCTCTTAGCCTATTTTGCATTTAAAGATTGCATTAGCTTTTATTTAAGCTGCCATATCCTACTTCCAACTTGCATTGTATTTGTATAAAATTCATGCTTGATGTTCCTCTGTTTTGTAAAACTCCCATGTGCTTTAACTCAGGTTGTTTCTTTTTGCTCAGGTATTAGTATATTAGAATAGTTAGAATAGCATATTTGTTCCAGTCATAACATTTTTCTTTTTCTTTTTTTTTTTTTTTGGTAAAATTGGAAACTCTTGACTTTCTAATTATACATTAAACAATTCCTTTCAATCTTGTGCCATCTTTATATTTTATCAATATATGAACTAACTGTGGAAGTAGTGATAATGGGCATGAGGACACAAATAAAAATTTGTGGTATTCAACATAATTTCAATATTCTTGTTACTTGAAGTTACATCTCAACCTGTAACTTAGATGTTTCTGGAATTATGTATCATTTAAAATGATAGCTATTAAATAATAATATATACTTAGCAAGTTTTAATAAGTATGAAGTGTCACATTTTGCCTCCATAAGTAAATTGAATTTTGTAGGAATAGTTTCTTATATTCTTAGAACTTACACTTTAAAATTTTTGAGTGTCAAATTTTCTTTTCATTTTACACAGGATGATAGCAAACAGGCACAGTTCTTAGCTCTGGCTGTTGTTTACTTCATTTCGGTTCTGATGGTTTCCAAGTATCGCGACATATTAGAACCCCAACGAGAAACTGTAAGAACTGGAAGCCAGCCAGGTAGAAACATCAGACAAGAAATAAATTCGCCAACAAGTACAGGTACTTAATATTTTTAATTTAAGATGTTAGTATTCATTTCCTTTCTATTTCACTTTTATACCCACATTTAAACAGGTCATATTTATAATCACTTTATATCTTTATAAATTGGTGATAAATGTCAGTTTATTTTCTTTAATTCTACAAAATATATGGATAGTTCCATAATATTTGCTATATTATCATGTAATCACTGCAATTTTTATTATAATATTTTTCATTCATTCATTTCTCAATACAAATCATTTATATTATTACTTAGTATGTAGATAACTGACATTTTAAGTGCACTTGATTTTTTTTTTTAATAACATTGGTTTTACAATGCTACATGACTTAGGGGCTTAGGTCACATTTGGAAAAAAAAAAATTTTTGAGACTTGTTTTTAACTTTTAAAATTGTTAAAGTAGGAGATCCTTATGGAGTAGTTGAGGACCAAGAATAAGCCCAAATATAAATCTTTATAATCAAAGTTAAAGAAAATTTTATTCTCCTTCTTTCCTGCCTGCCCACCTGACTCCATACTCTTCTCCCTCCCTTCCTAGTTTTTTCTTTCTCAATGGTTATTTTAGTATTTAAATACTCCAACAGAGATTATAGAAAGCAAACATTCATTCTAGACTTTATAACAAATTTTTCTTAAAATCAAAGACTTGTAGAAAGTTAGTATTATAGACAATCATTTAAAATCACATTCTTCCCAATCTGCAGAAGATACTCTTGTTGCAGATGATTCTTGCATTAATAAGCATTGTCAGCTCTGCTTAAAAAGAACAAACAAGTTTCCTGATAACTAATATTTTGATATAGTGGAGTGACTTCTATCTATTGTATTTACTGCCAGGTGTTGATATCAAGGTTATTTGTTGTTTGCCCTTGGTAGCCTTGTGGATATTTGATATATCACAGGATTTGTAATTGAAATGACCTTTTATAAATAAAAAACAAATGATTTATCAAATACATTAATATTTAAAAAAGTGAATGAAAATTAGTGGTCAAATCTCTGCATCTAGTTTTCCACAAACATATCACATTTCATTTACTTTTTATTATTCTTATGGAACTATGGATTATGCTATAGTACTTTACTGTTGCTTGCTTCATTTACTATTATCACATAAATATGGTGTTATTTAATTATTGTATGATTTTACTTTCAACTTTATTCCTCCTGCTACTTTAGCTTCTTTTGATCACATAAAACTCTTAAGACTTTATTTACCATATTCAGTGTTCTCTTCATTTAATGTATTCATGTTTGTCACATATGTTTAAAATGAGAAGTATTATAGTAAACCTTCCAGTGTGATTTTCTTGTGTGTTTTTATGTCTTTGTGTATACTGTTAAAATTACTGCCCTTAACCAAGTATATTATTTCCTTTCTCTTAATATATAATGTCTTAACTTTCTTCAGAGATGCAATCTTTATTGTTTACTGTTTACATGTTACAGTAATATATATTTGTCATGAATCTTCAGTGGATCATGCAGATTGTTACATGCTGGCTCAAATCTGATTCCATGATTTTCTCCACAGTTGTGGTCATACCATCTATCCCTCATCCAAGTTTGAACCATGGATTCCTTGCCAAGTTAATTCCTGAGCAGAGCTTTGCCCACTCATTTTACAAAGGTAATATTGACCTTATCTCCTGACCTGCTTGGGTATTTTTATTTCAACCATTGTTCCACAATATCCATAATATAATTGTTTATAACAAGTATACACCTCAGGTTTCATGGAGATACACATTGTATATATACCTGCTGTTGAAAACAAAATATATCCCTTATGTTTGTATTACACTTCTTTAAGTATCATCTGGCAACCAGGGCTCCCTAAGCATATGTATAATGACATATGCACATGGTAACATTCACTGGAAATTGTAGCAGAGGCAAAACTTGGTAGTGGGACTAAACTATTCCTGAGATAAAGGCTACTCCAGACTCTCAAAAAAGATTTAATAAATATCCTTGAAAACATCAACCTTACCTATAAGTTACTTAGCTTTATGTCAGAACAAAATTCCTACTCTCTATAAAATAATAAAATGACTAAGTAAGGTTAATTATTAATAAAACTATTAGTCATGCAAAGAAGTAGGAAGCTGTAAAAAGCAGTAAAGAGGGAAAAAGTCAATAGAAACAAAATCATAAAGGACCGAGATGATGGAATTATCAGACAAGGCCATTAAGACAGCTATGGTAAGTATGTTCAAGTTCGTTTTAAATTTAAAGGAAAAATTAACACGATGATGAAAAGGGAATAATTTAAAAGAAAAAAATTAGATGTTTTAGAGATGAAAAATAAAATAGCTAAAACCATGTCTCTGGCTAAAATAACATGTAATAACTAGTATTATCACATGCACATTTCTCTAATTGCCATCTCTTTCTCCCCCCAACCCTCACAACCATCACTGATTTTCCTGTGTACACATACCACATAATTCCTGAGGCAGTGACTACAATGGACTTTACTTCTGGTGTTAGGTTATATTGCACCTACAATTGCTATTAAGAAAAAAATGGTTATTTAGATAACCCTGCTCTAATCACCTGGGCCCTTTGAAGGCAGATGGTATTCTCTAAATGGTTTAAACAGAAATTTGAGGAACCCAGTGTGTAAGAGGTATTTGACATGAAGGAGGTTCCTCGTTGCTGATTCAGAATTGAGACAGAGACCTAAGACCATCTTATAGATGATAACTCCATGTGGGCTGCAGCTAGAAAGAAGGTGGGAGACTTTAGTCCACAACAGCAGGGAACTGAATTCTGCCAGAAACTGGGGTGAGTTTGGATCTGGCTTTTAAACTGTACCAAAGAGTATTATATTAGTGTTTTATTTCTGCTATAACACATTACAGACTTACAGGCCTAAAACAGGACTAATCTGTTATCTTCCAGTTCCATAGATTAGTTTTCCCTGGGCAAAAATCAAGACTCAGCAAGTCTGCTTTCCTTTCAATATGTGCTCAAAGCAAACTTATTTTGCCTTTTCTAACTTTTAGAAGCCACTCACATTCCTTGGACTATGGTCATTTTTCTGCATCTCTGAAAGTAGAAACAAACAGTGCATTTAGTTTATTCTGGTGTAGTCACTTCATCTGAGCACTGCTAGTAAAAAGATTTTACTTCTAAGGATTCATGAGTCCATATGAACATTACAGAATAATCTCTCCTTTACATTTAATGTCCTTTTACATTTAATGTCCCCATTGCCATGTAAAAGATTGTCAGAAAAGGACAGATTGGAGGATGCATTGAAAGGAACTAGCTACACCATTTGGAGACAGTTGCTTTCTAGATTAATGCTGTTGCTTAGGACTAATATTAGTGACAGTGAAGATTATAGAGGCAAATGGATTAGAAACATATGTGGAGACAAAGGTACAATTGCTAGGATGTGGTAATGCACTGAATATGGGGCAAGAGGTCTATATAGTTTCCTAATTCAACACTTCACTATGTAATCTAAGGTACTAAAAGGGTAAAATAGCCATTTAACAAAGTGAACAAGTAGGATTGAAAAATACTAAGATAGGGCCCTCCCTGGTGGTGCAGTGGGTTAAAGCACAGCACTGAGACTTTAAAGCCACTTCCGCATGAGCTCGATCCCCATCCCCGGAGAAGATCCACATGGTGAGCCAGACCTCTCCTGACCCGCCCGCTGCTCCCCTCAGCAGTGCACTTTGTCGATCAGCCTGTTCTGCTCCCCACTCTGTCTCTGGTGAATCCTTTCAACCTCTACATCCTTTCAACCTCTGGCCTGTACTCCAGTTCCATATGAATAAATAAATAAGTCTTAAAAAAAAAAGATACTAAGATACATTAATTTTTAGATGTTGGCAAAAATTGTTTACAGCAAGAACATTATGGGTAATAGTCTTACAAGTTTGTTAATCCTCACAGAATATTTAAGATAGACTTTTTTTTTTTAACATGCAATTCAAAGTAGAAAAGATTTATCCAAGATAATATTGGAAACTAGTTAAGTTGTAGAGTCAGAATGGGTATGTTGAAGAAATTGAATTAAATTACCATGATTGTAACATTGCATTCAGAAAATATGGGAAAATATACAAAATAATTTGAGTGCTGGAAGTGTAAGAAAAAGTGTGAATAAGAGTTTGCTGTTTAGGATAGGAGATAAACTGTTCTGCAAGTTGAAGAGGGCAGAGTTATAATCTTTAACTCTATTCATGTATGTATAGCTATAGTGCATAGCTTTAATGTGTGTACTATTATTATGTCCATTTTATATATCCAAAAGTGAGGTTGAGAAAAATTAAATGAATCATTCAGTATTACAGTGCTAATATATGATGAATAAAGACTTGCTTGAAAATCCTGTCTAATTTCAAAACCTGAACTCTTAAATATCCACACCATCTACAAATTATGGTTTAACTAATTTATATCTAACAGGGCTTTACCTTTGAAAAAGCAAATAATCACTTAATACAGTTTTCAGTCTTGTATTAGCAAGGAGCTGTATGTTCCTTTCATGCTATTTTTTATTTAGATAGTTTGGAAAGTGTCAATATGGATAATTTAATAAGTAAGACATATTGAAACACTTTATAAATCACTACAAAATAAGAGTTTCTGAGGGAGGAGCATGATAAATGAGGTGAGTATGTGGATATCATGCCATTTGTTTAGCTTACCCCCATATTTATCCTGAAATATATTAGATGAACCCTTTAGGTTCAATGAAAAACAGTGAGAAAAAGAGGCATCTGGCATCCAACTGCCTGTTTCTCACATTTAAGATCACTCAGGCAAGTAAATTTTTCTGTACTGTGTCATGCCTGTTGCTACAGGAACTGATGAGAACTATTGAAAAGTTACAAGACTAGTGTCAGTGCTATAACCTGCACAGATGCAATAGTTTATACTCTCCGCTCATGCTGAACTTCCTATTGAAGTCCGTAGGGTTAAATCCTCAAAGTACTTTAGTACTACAAAAAAAAACCTTCTGGAAACTTACGTTATCTAAGCTGAATTTTATACTTTCCAAATATTAAAATATTTATAAAATAATTCATTATGGAAAATCAGTGTAGGTGTTTTTCATGACTAATGTCTTTTTCTAATAGTACTTACTATTATAAAGATTACCACTGGTGTTTTTCTTTTACTCCTATGTAACATTATCATAAAGTATGCTTCATAAAGGTAATTTATTTGAGTACAATTCTTACTGAAATATCCAAATTACCTCCCATAATAATATGGAAAGATTTCTTTTGGAATCATTCTTTCATCAAGTGTTATAAAAGTAAAATTAAGCAGCTCTTCTCCACCTATGAGTATACAGTGTGTGTCTCTTTTTTCCTTTTCCTAGTAAGCCTATCTATAAATATCAACTAAAAAGATAAACTTAAGATTTTTATTATTGCATTAATACTTTGAAGAGCCATTGAGACTATTCTAAAATTTAATTTTTTTTTATAAATTTTTTTTAAAGATTTATTTATTCGTGCATACAGAACTGGGGTACAGGCCAGAGGCTCGGGGCGGTGAGAGGCTTCACCAGAGACAGAGTGGGGAGCAGAACAGGCAGATCGACGAACTGCTGAGGGGAGCAGCGGGCGGGTCAGGAGAGGTCTGCCACGCCATGTGGTCACCTCCGGGGCAGACGGGAGTCGAACTCATGCCGAAGCAGCTTTAGATTCTCAGTGCTGTGCTTTAACCCGCTGCGCCACCAGGGAGGGCCTCTAAAATTTAATTTTAATAATCATTAAATTGTGCCTGGTAATTGAAAGATAACCATTATATTGGAGTTCCAAGTGTCTATTTAATGAGACGGAACTTTTGATTGTCCATTGAGAGTTACTTGAACAGAAAGTGAAAAATTATACATATTCAATGAGAGAATCTTATTATATGGTAGCTTGTAGTACACTAAATCAAAAATTTTATTTTCTTAACTACTTTGCCAGCAGGATGCTATTACATACTAGTATAACTTGACATTTATGTTTTTCATGCGATGCAATAAAAAACACACTATAAAGATACTGAGATATCACATTAGGGTAAAGCTAAAAATCTGGTCCACATATACAAATCAGCTAACTTCAGATTAAATGATAAATTTCATCTCTGTTTATGTGCCTTTTAATAATTCAACTCTGTAATAAAAGCTAACCCAGGCTAGTATCCATCACGTAGCTTTTTTGTTGTTAGAGTTCTTTCTTTGTTTATCTCTGTCATAAAATTGCCAATACTGAGATTTAATTATTTCCTGATATTAATGCCATAGTTATTTTCTTTCCCAAAAATATATGATCTCTCTATGCAAACATGCCTTAAAATAAATTAGATGCTATTTTATCTATCTCTAACAGTGTAAAGAACTGTTTTATTATTTTATCTATTTGCTATCCCTAAGTTATTTCAAGTTTCAGAGTTTCAATTGTTATTTCAGATTGAATAATCTCAAAATACAAGGCTATGATTGTTTTAAGTTATAGATATCGATGTATGATAGATCCTGTGGGCTCGCAATTAAAATTCTAATTATTTTCCTAAGCAAATATGTCATCCTTTTATTTCCTCTTCAGTTTGTGGAATATCATTAATTTTTTATCTTAATCTAGATTTCGAGAAGCATCTCAATATATATTCCCTTTCATCTTACTTCTAGTTTATTGTTCTAATTAGAGTCTTCTCACAAGTCTTCTTTTACAAGGTTTTATAAAAATATATATATATATATATATAAAATAATCCTATGCTTAGTACCTCTTTCTTCCTTTTGTGCTTTGTCAGGGATTATTGAAATTATCTGTCTTTTCAATACTTTGATGCAGCTATCTTAAATTTTAATCTTGAAAACAGAAAAGATACCTATCCTATTTTTATTTGTTCCCAATGTTTGAATGTTATTATGGTGTTCTACAGTCTTTTCTTGTTTCAAGTATAACATTCTTACAAAAGTAAAGATACATTTATGAAGTAAATTTTAACTGGATTGTGAGAAAATGTATATTTTCATCAGTCAAAATTCTGAATTTGAGATTGAATAATACGTAGTTATTTCTAAATCAATTTATAAATTTAATATAATTTGAAAAGGATAATTAAATGAAATATATTTTATTTTGTTCAAAATCTTAACAAAATCACATTGAAATTAACCTGGTAAAATTAATAAATCCACATCCTCAGTAAATTTGAATGCCATAAATTAATCTATGCTTAAGAAATAAAAAATACTGCTTGAGAGTCAAGGATTTGAGCCCTGTATCTGAAAAAATCCTTTCATAGTGTATTTCATATTTAACTCTTTATTATGTGTATAGAACTTTGAACTAGTTATGAGCCCACCAGCAATAGTGTCATCAAAACAACATTGCTCTGTGTTTTCATGGATATTTGACTAAAGCTTTTGTGAGCTGTCTTGCTGAAATCAAGATAATATTTTTCCAACTGGAGCAGTCTTCTGAATCCCTGTCTTTATTAATAAGTTTCAAAACAAAGAAATAGATAACAACAACAAAGCTACAGACAGTTTTATAAAACTTACAGATGTTCACAGTGATGGATGTATTGATTGCAGTGATAACCAGTGTACACAGGTGTCAAAATTACCCAGATTATATATATATATATATATATATATATGTGTGTGTGTGTATATATGTATATGTATATGTATATGTATGTATGTATTTTCTGTACTTATATTATTTAGTAAAAGTATACAACTATAATAAGATAAGAACTTAACATTTATTTTGAAAAGATCTTAGAATTGCATTTGATCTGCTCATCTTGGTTTATAACGGATAAATCTTAGCATAAAAATTAATACAAGTAACAAATGTTTATTAACTATCTGCTTTATATAGGAACTGCATGTAAGTTTCTTTGACATGAGTCCTTAAGTTAATAACTATTACTGCTGTTTATTCTTGGATTAGAAAAAAATTCTTAAGCTCATTTAAAATCTGTGGAGATCATTATACTAACATGAGATTTGATAGCAATTTATCATTTTAGAGTTGTTTTTTCTTTTATTTATTTTGAATTGATTATAGTGTATGAGTATTTTGTACCTATATACATGCTTTTGATTCAATTTTAAGAAACAGACATATTTTCATAAAACATGAAAATGAGTATTCTAAAATAGGGTGGCTAAACAAGTGAAGAACATTATAGAAGTATTATTCTCACCGAATCATATAATAATTTTTGCACTTAATTCTTGTAAACTGTTTGTATTATATACCTCATATTCTAAAATATATTTTCAGATAGTTAAAAAATATAAATAACCAATTATTAGTTATTGAGATACCAAAAAAAGGCATGAAATGCCTCCCTATCTTTAAGAAAAATATTAGAGAAATATTACAAGGATTTCTCTTGCATGATTGGTAACTAACAATGAAAGGCTAAAAGGGGAACTTCATATAATTATTGTTAAGCTTGGGAAATTGTCATAAACACTATTCTCCATGTTTTTAAAGTCCTCAGTTTTAAAATGTCAGCTTATTTCTATAAACGAAATAGGGCTCCCTTGATGCCTACTGAAAAAATTGGATGAGTTTTATTGTTATGCAATCTATATCAGATTTTTTTTTCCTGAAGGTTTTATTTTCTTTGCTGTGTTATGTAAGAATATTTCATTAATAATACTTGGTAGTCACTTGTGAAGCTTTTTGTTTAAACTGGTTTCTTTCATTATAGAAACACCTGCTGCATTTCCAGATACTGTAAAAGAAAAAGAAGCACCAACGCCTGGTGAAGAAATTCAGCTAGAAAGTTCCATTCCTCATACAGATTCAGGAATTGGAGAAGAGCAAGTGGCTAACATCCTAAATGGGGCAGAGTTAGAGACTAGCGCAGGCCCTGATGCTATGAGTGAACTGTTATCCACTTTGTCATCGGAAGTGAAAAAATCTCAGGAAAGCTTAACTGAACACCCCACTGAAATATTGAAACCTGCACCATCCATATCTAGCATTAGTCAAACCAAAGGCATCAATGTAAAGGAAATATTGAAAAGTCTTGTAGCTGCCCCTGTTGAAATTGCAGAGTGCGGCCCTGAACCTATCCCATACCCAGATCCAGCTTTGAAGAGAGAAGCGCAAGCGATTCTTCCTATGCAGTTTCATTCCTTTGACAGGTAGGTGCTGAGCTTATTATTCATAGTGTTTTATACAAAGAAGAGAGATGAGTCTGTTCATTTAAAAATAGAAAAATATTATTAAAAATTATATTTATTGATGTAAATTCCTATTGTGAAGAACCCCAGAGTGAAAGCCAACTTGATTGATCTCATAAGACCAAAAAAAGGGTTTTAATAAGATATGGAAGATAACACATTTAATTGGAAATAGTGAAACCCAAATTCTGACTGTAATCTATCATAAAGTGGCAATAGTACATAAGGAAGTCAAATTTGAATTTTAAATGAAAGTATACGGAAATAATTTCAATTGTTTTGATTAGCTCTCCTATGGATTTTCAGTATTAATATAAAAATGATAGTATTTGAAAGTAAATGTAGCTAAAAACCATTTTAGATTTCTAACTGATTTGTCTCAATGCCATATAGCCACATTTAAATGTTAAATCCCATAAAGAATTTTGAGTTGCAGGCAATTATTTTTGGTCCTATAAACATGTCGTAAAAAACCAGCACAGAAATATAATACAGTTTTTAGAACCAAAAAAAGTCTTTAAATAGTCTATTTAAAAATATGTAACATTACAAAATGTTTTAGTATACTTACTAATGATTATTAACAGTGCTACTTAGACACTGGGATTGATACAAATCAGATAGTTTATATGTTAACTTATTAGTTGGATATGTTTTCCCTCTGAATTATATCTTTACTGATGGTTAAGACACTTTACCTACAAAATATTTTTTATGTCTATCTGTGAGATGATTGATAAGAAATAGTTTTTTGTTTTAGAGAAAAAGTTTCAAGTTAAGAAATCAATGTTGCTGATATTGGAAAACAAAAAAATAGAGTCGAATGTACTATCTTCTTTCGTATTAATTGCTTTCTCTGAAATTGCCAAACTCCTTTCCTAAATTAAGGAAAACTTTTTTTTTAGTGTTAAGGGTTAAGTGTAAGGTGTTTTAATCCTTTCATTTAGGATAAATTATCTTTTTCTGTATGCAAAGATAATTCAAACTATGCCTGTAAACATTTTAACCACTCTCTTATAGATTTTCCCGTAGAATCTATTGTGAAATCTGTTAGTCATTAGGTAGCACATAAGGATTAACTTTGTTTTCTAGGAACTTACATAGACAAGATAAAATGTTTGTAAATATTTCTAATAAAATAAAATTATTTTCAAGAGAGTTTAAAAAACTTGAAAAAAGGATCTATACAATATAGGATTTTAAAAAATAATTTATGTTAATATTACTTTGGGATGTTCATTTGTGTAGTAACTTGAGTATTCCTTGTGCCATTTCATATTGATGAACTTTATTTTATATCTTTGGTTTATGTTCCTAGATTACATATATACTTGTGTTTACTAATGTATATAAGCACTTGCATGTAAGTATCTGTAATTACATTTCTATAAATAAATGTTGCAGTAATTTAATTTAGGGTCATAACATGTGTTCCATTTAATTTTAAATTGTATTTAAACTTTGTTAAAATACAAAAGATTAAGTACATAGGATTATTGAAATTTGCATAGGAAATCAAATGAAATGAAGAGTAAGTAAAATATTTTAAATTTGTTTTTGGAGCAAATTTTCCATCAAAACTTAAAGCAATCACCTTAGTGCCAATATCTTAGCTATTCAAAATGCACTATGCTTTTGCAAATTCTGCTATAAAAAGGATAGAACTTTCTATTTGCTCCTGGTAGCATTTGTGCAAAATGCAGTTGGGAGTGTAATCATTATTCTAAATTGTGTAAGTAGAAATGAAATTGAGGCACACAAAGCATATTTCAATTCCTTTTTAGGAAAGGGCCTCTAGTGTAATTAATATATGCAGTAGCTCAAGTACTATCAAATGTAAATGATGAGGTGATATTGATGAAAGGAGGGGATTGAGGTCTCAGGGGGCGCTGATGACGGATTGAACAGAAGCGGCCTTGCAGTGCACGTAACTCAAGTCTGTCGTCTTCACTGCTCAAAGCCATAATGGGAGGTGGCAGTCTGAAATGAGTTGCCACGGCAAAGAGTATTATTTTTGAAATGCTTTCACACAAATCACTAGGCCCTGCATACAACTTAGTTTCATGCTTTAATGTCATCAGGAGGCACAAATTGGTGTGTCTAATTGTTTGCCACCTGCCAGCAAAATGAGCTGCCAGCCAGCCAGACGGGTTTGATTGTCTGTCAGCCATTCAATAGATTGAGAGTGACAACATCAAAAATTTAACTTCAAACTCTGGAGCTTTGAGCAGCCTTTCAGAGACATCATCCCCATAAATGCTTCTGGACAACTGCATTTTTCAATTATATTTCCAATATATTGCTACTATTTGCCTTATCTGTCTTAAGGTAGCTATAATTACATTATGAAGTATATAAACATATTTCTGAAGCACTAAAGTCTGAAATTCAAGTTATGACATGTCTTTTAACATCATATTGGATTTCTTGAAAATAGTATCCAAAATGACAGAATTTCCAAAGCAAGGTCCTGAATACTACCAGTTTTAAAACAGAATTATCTTGGTCTTACTCAGCCAATAACGTATTTTCCATTTCTATCTTTAGTTGAAAAAACAGGTATAAACTTAGTTGTTCATTCCTTTGTAACTACATCATGCTTTCTAGTAATATTGTAAAATTTCAGTGGAAATCATCCGGGATTTTACTTTTGTTAACTAACATTTTATTTGGTTTCTTGAAAACAGTGTATCCTTTATACTTATTCAACATTGTAATTTTGGAAAGCCATCCTAAAGTAGCTGATATAATTTGAACTATCTTAATTTCTGTTTTACATAATGGTGTTGCATTACCATGTTTAATTTGAAGCTTATAATGTAATTTTCATTAGGTAAATTGCAACATCAAATTTTAGAATAAACTTGTCTAAAATAAACTTGTTTAATACTAAATATTTAATTGGATCTTATTATGAAATACTATTTACATATGCTGAAAATGCTTGTTTTTTTCCTTGTATAAATTTAGGTGTATGTCTTTGATTATACTAAGAAGCCTAATAAATGCATATTTGTTTTGTATAGCACTGAAAATGCTAGCAATCTTTTAAGTATTGTTCTATGGTAACAGAGCATTATATGCATAAAGAGAATTATGAAACTATAACAGCTTTACTAATGCCCAATTGTCATGAAGCCAAGAGACAGAGAGCTTAATAACTTCATTATAGAATATTTACATATTTCTCCAATAAGGGTACTTCTTTTGGTAGACTAAGGATCTTTAGTTTATATAATATTTTAACTGAACTATATTTTTTTATGTATTAGCAGCTGTCCAACATTTAGATTGGATTATTTTCTCTAAAAAGTGCCAGTTAAGCTTTACCCTGTGTTTTAAACTAAAATTTTAATCTTGGATATCCACGTTTTTAATCTTTTGAGGATTTGGTATATCTATGATTTAGGTTAATCTTAATCCCAGGGTTTCTTGAAATCTCCTTTAGACAAAATATCTATATATATATATATATATATATATATATATTTTCTCCATACATTTTTTTTTTAAAGATTTATTTATTTGTGCATACAGAACTGGGGTAGAGGCCAGAGGCTCAGAGGCGGCGAGAGGCTTCACCAGAGACAGAGTGGGGAGCAGAACAGGCAGACTGACAAAGTACACTGCTGAGGGGAGCAGCGGGTGGGTCAGGAGAGATCTGCGGTGCCATGTGGTCACCTCCAGGGCAGGCAGGAATCGAACTCATGCGGAAGTGGCTTTAGCTTCTCACTGCTGTGCTTTAACCCGCTGTGCCACCAGGGAGGGCCTCCATTCATTTTTAACTTACACATTTTAGAAAAATGTGAGACACCACAAAAAGTTTATATTTGTGTTACTTTTCTAAAGTTGACATTACATGATTAATAGTTCATCACTTTTGATTTTACAAATCTGCTTAAATGGAAATAACCGATGTATCCAGACAAAACAGCCTGTATTGTTTTCCTCAAATTTTTAGTGCCTTGCTTCTAAACGTGTTCTTTTCTGAAAGTCTCTGAATATATTTTTTTTTTTTTGTAGCTATATAGGTCAGAAAAAGTTATAGAAAACCTTTATAAACTATCATTTAGACTGGTTCTCTCTGATTTTACAGCATTAACATTTTTAAGGTTATTGCTAAGAATGATAATTTAGGTAATGATTATTTACCTAAATGATAATTATTTAGGTAAATAATAAAGAAATATTTAGAAGAGATGATGTAATCTTACATCGTTTTCTTTAAACTTACAATTAAGATTATGAAAAAGTTATAATAACTGAGAACTTCAATTTCTGTTCTTATAGTCTTGCATATTTTTTTAAGTATTTGGTATCATTACATTTATTATAGGATAAATTAATGTAATCTAAATTGATTAAAAATTTGTTGATCATTGAAATTCAGAGTTTTTATGATTTCTAGTCATTAAAATCACAGTTTAATTGTATTCTCAGTGTCCAGGTTGTAGTATTTTAAGTTAGTGGCCAGAAGGTGCAATCTCAGCTTATTCTAAGTTTACCAATGTTTCCTTTGCTCTCCTACCTTATAGAATACTCTTTAGCTGCCATAGTATCTCTATTTTAAATATCTTTAGGGCAGATAATGAGTACTCTATTTTTCTATACATATTTTTATTGCTACTATAGATAATTTACAAGTTAAGGACTAATAAAACATAGAAATATAAGAGTAACCTTGTGATTTCTGGTGAGCTGTGGTAAACTGTAAGTCACCCTAAAATCAGTAACAAACTATTTTTCTCAAAATTTTATATTTTTTTCCAGCAAAAAAGATAGTTTGAGTTTGAATACTTGTATCAAAATGTAAAGAGAAACTAGTGAAAAATGATTCAAACTTTGGAGTTTATTGAGAAGGTGAACACGGTTTGAAGAATACTACATATAGATGTGAAAGGAAACCATTTTTTGCCTTTGATTAGTATTTAAAAGTTTTTACATTATTATTTTTGTACACTATGTGTCTTCACATTGCTTTACCAACCTTCCTAAATCTATCTTTAATGTAACAACATTGTTACTAACCTAAGATCACATTCCTCCTCTTTTCAAAGTTTTTTTTAAATAGTTTTTGATCCCATTCTGAGAAAATTTTAAGGTTTTAAAGCAGACTACAAGAATGTGTGATATGAGTCCCAAATATTTACACCTCATAACTGTTCATGTTGCAAAGTCTTGTCAAGTCACATAACCTTCTTCCTTCTCCCTCTACTTTTGTTACTCTTCCATAAATGTCACCATACTGTTCACTCACCCGACTCGGGGTTCCTTCAAATACTAACTTTTTAGTGAGTCTTTATTTATTCTTGTCCCTACTTTTTCTCATAGCATTTACTACTTGTTATTTCCTTTTATGTTACTATATTTTCTCTCTCCCTTACATTCCACTACAGTATTTAAGTACCCTGATGGCAGTACTTTTGATTGCTGTATTTAAGAATCTAGTCCTTTTTACATATGTGTTCAATAAACACTTGTTAGGTGAATAATGCCACTTAGATCACAACCTAAATCCCTTGCTTTGAGATAGGATGAATTCACTGATGGGAGGATTTATACTTTACCTATGCTTTGTGTTGCTCAGTATATTACAGAACTTGGAATTAAACAGTCAATGAAAATTTTTGTTAAAGTACATTTAATGGACTTGTACTAGTTTGAGGATAAGCTTTGCATCCTTGTAGTATGTAAGGATTTATAGGTTAGATGTTGCATAATTATCTACTTCATTATTTTTTCAGTCATAAAATTATGGGACAGAAATCAGACATTGTCTAGAAAAACATGAAAATAATAGCCCGAGTACAGAAAATTGAAATTGTAAAGTGTCTATAGTTTCAAGGGCTCTAGGTACCCACCAATATGAATAGTAAATAGATGAGGAGTAGAATTTAATAGTTCAGGTTGGTGAATTTTACATTTGTATTCCTATGTATTTGAAATACAGATAAAAGCAGTATGTTCATCTTTGAAAAACAATTTTTTTCAGAAAAAATAAAACATGAATTCCTTTTGCTATTAGATGTTATTCAGTGTTTCTTGGACTAAATTTTAATTTTATAATAAAAAAGTTCTAGAATTTGTTTTACAAGATTTTTAAACATTTAGGATATCATACAGATAAGAGATAGTTTCTGTGTATTTTGCCTGAAAAAGTCTCCACATATATAAAATACTTTAACTTAAATATTTTCCAGGATTTTGGCTGTGACCTACATATCATGTTTATAAAGATTTGTGACTTTCAGAATCTATATAAATTTTTGACAAATACAATGTAGTAGCCAACAAACTACCATCTATTCGTAATGTCCATATCCTTCCTTTTTAGTTATAAAACTGGATGTAAGCATTAAAAAAAAATACAAACAGATAAAAGAAAGAAAATCATTATCATTGGCTACAGGAGGATTAGAATTCATCTTAAACCTTGTGGTTATCATTGCCCATCATTTCTTTTTTGCAGAAGTGTTGTGGTGCCTGTGAAGAAGCCACCTCCAGGCAGTTTAGCTGTGACTACTGTAGGAGCAACTGCTGCTGGAAGTGGGTTGCCAACGGGCAGTGCCTCTAATATATTTGCTGCTACTGGAGCTACACCAAAAAGTATGATTAATACAACAGGTATTGTCCTTAAATATTTTTGTGATAACTCATCTTTTTCTTTCTATTTTCTGTATCTTCATCTCTCTGATTATTTGATCTTTAAAGTTAAGATACCTTGATCATTTCAGATTATCTTAATCTTTAAAAAGGTTATACTTTATGCTTCTACCATTCAGAATTTATCTGTAGTTCTAGATTGTTTGTCTGGTTGTCATTTTGGACGTCACTATTGATTTTTGTTTTGGGACTTCTCATAACACGTTGCTATTTATTTTCAGAGATAAATATGATTATTGAAAGATGTTTGGTGAGCAAAACCAAAATATAATTTGAACACTGAAGTTTTCTATGTAAAAATCATTAAATCATGTATCAAAAATATCAAGGTATACTTAATATGCTAGATAGAAAATAGATTTGTGATGCTTACAAGTTGAATGTTAATGTATATGTTTTGCTAAATCCTCTATGGGAAGACAGTTTCCCTAAGAATCTTGACAATAGCAAAGGCTCAACTTGATTAATAATAAAAGTGCATGTGAAAAAGAACCATTGTTTAATATTGAATTAACTTATAGACTTGGAATAAAATTTATCTACTTCATTGTCCAGCATTTTCCTAGTGATTCTAGGGGCAGAAAAATCCAAATCACTACAAATTTTAAAGACCTGCCAAAATAATATTTTTTTTGTAAATTTCCAGAAATGTTCCTGTTTATTAGCTAAATAAATCCTTACCCAAATCTTTGTGATTCCATTTTAGGTATTTATACAACGCAAGATGATCCCTGACTTTTCTTCCCTGACTATAGTACCCTTCTCTTCTCCAAACTGTATAGCATTGAACTTTTCCATTTATTGTCATTACTTAGATTCTTCCCATTTTTATTAATTTCTTAGCTCTTCTTTGTGCTCTCTGTATCTATCTTGTTTATCATACCACCTGAGTCTGATATATCATGAACAACACATTTATGGGGTTGTAGTAAGTAGAATGTACTATATTGAGCATATTTTATTAGCATAAACATAACTAATGCCACTGTGTGGTTTATGTTATAAATTTTATCTGTCTTATTAAAGAATATAGATGAATTTTTTCTGTTCTTATTTATAATTTACAACCTTATTCTTCATACTCACTCTGCTTGCTAGAAATATGATATAAATGGTTTCCTTTTATGGAACTATTAGATTAAGAAAGGTATTACAATGTTTAGAATGTTCTCAAATAGTAGGAAAAAGTCCGTATTCTTTATTGAATAAGTTCTTATTTTTAAGATATAGCTAAATATCAAGTTTATGTGCCTTTTTATCTTTATATGAAACAGGATGTATTGTCTTTTAATTTCTATTTTATGTAGCAATTACAAGTAATAGATAGTGATACTAGCATGGTCTTGTGACACTATAAAAGTATATAATATTGCAGTGGAAAATGTAGGAAATAAATATCTTTTTGAGAAAAGTTAGAAATTTATACATGCATACACACACCCATTGCTGGCCATTATAGGCCGAATTCTAAAGTTGGTCAATTATCCAGTTTACAGGTTGGCATTTACTTGCTGTATTACTGTGTGTTAATGTAGAACTCCTGGTGAACAATTTAATTTTATATGAAAATTGTATAAGATAATATTATATTTAGGAACACTAGATGTCTCTCAACTCCACAGCTATTTAATATACTTACATGATGTACTGTGGAAGTATCTGTTCTAATATGATACTTTTGTATATTGAAAAGAGCTTACTGTTTTTAAAATCAGAATTAAATTCCTATGGTCTTCTTAAGTGATCAGTTTTATAAAAATTAACATTCAGTTCTGTAGTACCATAAATGAATGCTCAGATAACTCACTGTAGATTAAATTTTATATAATGAACACTAAACATAAACACCATAAAAACAAATTTTCATCTCTAAATTTTGTTTTATATGCCATATTTTATATAAAATTATTTTCAATTATTGATATATTTTATTCATAGCACATTAATAATATGTAGTTCTGACAGATTAACATAAAGCCAACTGGATTTTAATGTAACAGCTATTATTTTTAATTATAATGAGTATCAGTGATTTTCTGTCAAATTCTAATTTGAAATTCAGATGAGTAATTCTTTCAAACTAAGATAGTATGA
Organism: Condylura cristata; assembly: GCF_000260355.1. Taxonomy (NCBI): domain Eukaryota; kingdom Metazoa; phylum Chordata; class Mammalia; order Eulipotyphla; family Talpidae; genus Condylura; species Condylura cristata. Next base: position 46,466,485 of record NW_004567111.1, read on the forward strand.
TGTAATTGAAAATACTTTGTCAAATATAATTTTAAGGCTGAAAATTATTATTTTGAAAATAGGTGCCGTTGATTCAGGATCCTCCTCTACATCCTCCTCTTCTAGTTTTGTGAATGGTGCTACCAGCAAAAACCTTCCAGCTGTACAAACTGTTGCTCCAATGCCAGAAGATTCAGCTGAAAACATGAGGTATACATAACTATTTTTTTTTCTATTTTATTCCCTCACCCACCTCAAATGGAGTACAGCAGCAGAAAAATAGACATTTTAAATAACTGAAAATTATTTTGAGTATTTGTAGTTATATTTTATGATTGAATGATTTTAATGTATAGCTATTCATTCTATAAAAATCAGTTACAATGTTTCAAAATCTAAACAGAGAGCTTGAGTGATTTTCTCTGCTTAATTTGCAGTCCTCTAGTTAATGGTATATATTTTTTAAAAGATTTATTTATTTATTCATACAGAACTGGGGTATAGGCCAGAGATGTGGAGGGTGAGAGGATTCACCAGGGACAGAGTGGGGAGCAGAACAGGCATATCGACAAAGTACATTGCTGAAGGGAGCAGCAGGCAGCAGGAGAGGTCTGCCTTGCCATGTGGATCACCTCCGGGGCAGGCAGGGATCGAACACATGCAGAAAGAGCTTAAGCTTTTTAGTATAGTGCTTTAACCCGCTGTGGCACCTGGGAGGGCCCATATATTATTTTTTAATACAGTAAAAACTTGCACAAATAGTGACATGATAAAGTTTGCTATCTTTGGGTTGAGACTGAAATATTAAAAGTATCAACTTTCAGAGTAATGTTGCAAAGTTATTATGTACCATATATAATTTCAACCTGAATAGGCAAACATCTTTTCTATTGTGATTAAGTAGATAAAAATATTTGTAGTAGTATATCAAAAAGCATTTCTAGCTCAGGCCCATGATTTTTGAAATAATTGCACATACACATAAATACGTACATATTCATGTTTATTATTGAAATGTCACATAAACATAGCATATAAAAGCTCGATGAAGGATAGACATTCTAGTACTAATACTCAAGTCAAAAAATAGGGTATTATCAGTGCCCCAGAGCCTACACATTCCTCTTTTTTTCCATCTCATTCTTACTTTTGTTCAAATTCACTATTCTGGCATTTAATATTAGATTAGTTTTGTCTGTGGAATTCTACATAATTGAATTGTACAGTATGTATTCTCTAATTTCTTTTATTGAGCATTGTGTTATGAGATTAATCCATGTGGTGATAGTTTACTTTTATTCCATTTACACTGCTGTAGTTAATAATCTGTTTTACTGATGATGCAAAATTTGGGATTTTCCAATTTGGGGCTATTAAAAAAAATCCACCTTTACATAATAATGCAGCTTATTCATTACTCTCAGGTACATTACAAATCTGTTGGGTAACTAACTTGCTTCATAAAAATTAAATGTAATTTTAAAATGTTGAATTTCACTTTATAATGCCAAATCATTGTCCACAGTTTTCTGTTAGCAGCATAAGAGAATTCTGTCTTTTCATATGTTAACAATACTTTGTATTGTTACTCTTGCATTTCAACTGTAGTGGTATTCCAATCTTCTTTTGTTGATATTTTCCTAGTGATTAATTAAATTGAGTATCTTATGTATTTACTAGTCTTTTGGTGTGGTTTTTTGAAAACTCTTAAATCTGTATTTTAAAAACTTAGTTGTTTTATTAATTTATATAGATCCTATATGCATTTTGAAAATGAACCATTTGAGCATTATATGTCATTATTTCTCCCCAATTCTATTTTTTGGTTATTGATGTGGTTTATATTCATCAACAGAAGGTATATATTTTAATAAAATGCAACTTACCAAGTTTTTATTAGTGGTTTTTATGTTGTAGGTTAGACTTTTGCCTAGTTTTTCCCCTACTTTATCTTCTGTCTGCTTCATTCTTTGTCACTTAGATGTATAATTCATCTGAAAATGTCTTTTAATTCACCATTAAAAGAGTAAATGGATGTTAAGAAGACCCAGCACCATATATTTCAAATATTTTTTTTCCTTCCTTCATGCTCTGTCAAATTGTCACAAATCAACTATTCCTATTTACTATATTCTGATTTGGCACTATATGTTTCCCATATGTAGGTCCATCCTTGTGCCATGCTATCATAATCAATGTTGTGATTATCATACATTCTAATATATATATTATCCATATTAATGTATGTTAATATATAATAAATATTGTATTAAAGTTATATATATGTAGCTATATACAACTGTCTTCATATATAGTTATCAGTATATTTATATACACACACAATATAATTGGAAGGAATCATACTAAGCAAAATTAGGAGAAAGATAAATACTGGGTGGTATCGTTTATTTATGGATATATGTAAATCAAAGAATCAGATAAAAACAAACTGACAACAAACTCTAGAAACCTGACTACATAATTGAAACTAAACATGGAGGAAGGGAGACAAGAACAAAGAGGATTGGAAGCACAATGGATAGTGATTGTGAACTGGTGGTTTGTAGGCTGGTACAGTGTACAAACTGAAAGGAGAGAGCCTATACATCTAAAACATGAACAATACTGTAAATCAGTATTTTTACCCGGTTAATTAATTAGGCTGATATCCAAAAAAAATAAATAAATAAATTTAAATCCCAGTGTTGGAAGAGCTGCTTTTTTTTTTTTTTTTTTTTTTAAATTAGTTGAAGACTATGGATTTAACCAGAGCAACTCAAGTTATTGGCAGGCTTCAGTTCTGTGCAACTATGGAACTGATGACTCTCTTTTTGCTGACTGTGATTCTTGTTCCTCTTGTTTAGCTCTTAGAACCCTATTTCCAGTTCTTGCATATAGCACTTTAAATTTAAACTCAGTGAAGATGCATCACTTTCTTTACATATTTGGGATCTCTATCTGATGCCCTTTTCTACAAACTTCTGTAATTCTATTGAGTGTTTTCTGCTTTTTAAGGGTCATATGATTAGATTGAATTAATATACATATTCCAGGATAATTTACCTATCTTCATATACATAGCTTCACTGTTAGTTGGTAACTCGCTTTTGTCATGTAACGTAGCCTGATCACAAGTTAGAACTTGTGTATATCTTGGGGCTCTTTGGCAGCCATTAGATATACCTATCTTTTTCTGGGATTCACTCTCTCTTCATAAACATCATTTGTTCCTCAATATGTCTTTTCTTATTTGTATGTCATCAAACTCTGATCATTTCATGGCTTTATTTAATATTCATATGACAGTTGAAATCATTATTATGTCTTTTACTCTTTTTCAGTTTCTGGCATTGTTTCTTTGTGCTGGAATTCCCCATGTGTTCATATACATGTTTACTATATTAAACTATTTATTGATATAATGTTAATCATTATTATTTTAAATTCTTTGACAGTTCTAATATCTAATTCTAGTTTTGACTCAATTGGTTTGTGATTTCTGTTGGTTTTTCTTCTTTGTGTGTCTTACACATGTTGGTTGAAAACTGGAAATTGTATATAGAACAGTAGTGACTGACATAGTATTTATTGCTGGAAATAGACTTGCCTCTTATGTTTGACATTTGTGATGTTTTAGGTTAAGTCATTCTAATCAGGAGTTAAGCTATCAATAGTTTTGTTTTCTTGTATTTTGAATTAGTTTTGTGTTTCACATGTTTTAAAGATCTCTAATTTTAGTTTGTGCTTATCTAGAGGCTGGCTTGTCAACGTATTTTACATAACGGTTACTGTACATACCCTCACCTTTAGACTTTTCTTTGGTCGTGCGCTTCCAACAAATTTCTGAACACTTTAACACTTTTGACAATAGTAATTTACTGTTATTTGTTCTTAGCTGGCTGCAAGCCTAGTGTTTGGAATCCTAGGGCTCTTTTCTGTCACTCTGGTTTAGATTTGGTTTTAGGCAGGTGCTGCCCTAGTCTTGGAAGTGTTTTTGTGTGTGTGTGTGTGTGTGTGTGTGTGTGTATGTGTGTTTTGTTTTTTGTCCATTGACCTGCCCATGTTCCTGAGTGGTTGGAGAATCACTAGATATCATGCATGACCATAGCTATTTTCCTGTCTCTCCCTCCAGAGGAGAATTTTTCTGTTGCATTTCTCCTGCTCCAAAGGCTTAGTCAAGTACCCTAAAAGTGACAGGATTTATGTCTTTTTTTTTTTTTTGAAATGTGTAAAACTTTTTTGCTCCATTAAGGATAGAGGCAGGAATGATCTGCACAGGTCTTTGTGTCTTTCTGTGGCAGTTGCTACTTTCCCCTCTTACCTATGGAGTGAGGCAGTGTCTCAGTCTCCTATGCTACTCTCAGTTTTTGTTGATGAATTATGAGCAGGTTTATGAAAAAGAGCCTACAGATACTGTAACTTCCCCTTTCTTGCCTGTTGCTCTGAAGGATTTCTTCTTTTACATTAGCTTATAGTTAGACTTAAGCAATTTATTGAGTTTTAATTGACTTCTTACAAGCTTATATGGTATTTAGTGTGTCTTGTTCCTGTGCTGTGCCCTGTGAAAACTAGTTCTTGGATTCCTCCTATGTTCCCTGAATCTTCTGATCACATCCCAAGGTTAGTTGGTTGATTTTTCCTGAAGTTTCTGATTATATAGTGTTATAGATTTTCTGACTTTTTTCCCTTTAGTTTTGGAGTGACCTTTTCCAAGTTTCTACATCCACATGGATTTTCTATTTCTTTTTAAAAGTTAATTTATGATTTTTCAGTTTGTATTTTCAAAAAAAAATATTACATGAACGAAAGGCTAGTAAAAGATACTTGTAAACTAACTTCTATGCCTGGAAACAGATTTATAGAATATTGTAGATGGGTGGATTTCTCAGTATCCACCTCTATGTCATACTACCTATAAGGAATTGGGCAAGAAAGATTGGACTGGAAGAAAGTGATGCCATTGTTAGGGAGGCCCTGATCCATTCTAAGGGGAAGTGTGGAAGTAGAAAAGGTTTTGTATTATGTCTGCAACTGAGTCAGGATTGCTGGGCTTATTTTAAATCTCCTAATTTGAATGTAGACTGCTAGTGCTGTAGGGACTTGGTGGAATAGGTCCTTCTGGGAAGGAGGAATTCAGTTGTGAGCCATCAACCAGCAGTGCTATTAGAATTTTCCAGGAAATGAGGTTCTCTATCCTAAAGTGAGATCTTGGTAATATGCTATATTATTTCATTATATGACACATTTTTTTAAATTTTATTAAATTTATCATTTAGTAGAAAAATGTTGCGATTTGAGGTTTTAATATTACCTATTGAAAATAGCCTTACTCTTTATATTAGTAGTCTTGTTTTATTTCAGATAAATGGTAGTCTTGGCCTTTGTATTTTTTGCTTCCATATAGTTAATTTTATATTATTTTATTTGACTTCTTGACTAAAAAAATCATTTTTCTTACATAATTTTTTTCTGTCTACACACATTCAATTAACAAGTTTCCAGAAATACTTCCAACATTTTTAATGATCATCTTAAGTCATTCTAGAATTACCTTTCTTGAAACTTGAAAAATGTCTATTTGTAATGTAGTTTACCATATTAACAAATTTCTTGTACAGAAAATAATCCAATACAGGCCAAGTTTTTTAGTCTTCTCTAGTTTCATATGCTTTCTTTACCTGAATATCATACACTTCAAAATGTTTATGCTTCTTACAAAGAATAAGTAGATATGTTTTTAATTTAAAAGAGTATCAACAAATACAATAAGTAATAATCTTTTTTCAGCTTCATTTTTGCCCATTGGATAATACTCTAAAATAAATTACAGTTTAAAAAGTTATTAGTGCTTACACTGTTGAAATCAGGATGTATTTGTTAGCTTTCTGGTGTGTTAAAGTATACTTCATATTAAAGTTTGGAGAAAAATAGACAAAATATTTAACTGATTAAGAATTTACCCTAGCAATACATCCTTTTGTTGTCACTGCTAATCTTCTGATCTCTTCATCAGTTTAAGATAATCAGTTCATTTACCTGTGCCTGCATCCATCCCTTAATTTACATAAAAACATTCACTAAAATTCACCTATTTTCTTTTTAAAAAGAGGGATGATGAAACTTTCCCACATAAATTTTTTGTTGTTGTTGTTTAAAACAGAAGTTTGGTGACATTATTTGGTAATAGTTTACTGTACTTACACTTTTGATTTGCTGGGTAATATGTCTGTTTTTAGAAATTTTAATTATATCAGAATAACACTTAATATTTTATTAAATTTTTTAGGAAGATAGTTAAAAACAACTTTTAAGGAATCCTGAAAAATTGTCTGTTTTTATTCATTATCCTTAAACAGGGTAATTCATACATTTTTTTCTATACACATACAATTAGGTTATTAGAGTAAAATGAAGTTTCCATTTGCTATTTAACATGGTTACTATAGATAGTTTTGTTTATTTATTTATTTATTTGTAATTCTGAAGTCTCTAAATTATATTATGACTTGTAAGTTATGGGAAAAAAATTAAACTACAGAAAATTATTCCTGGATTTGCTTGGACAACAGTAAATTACAATCCAATAGTATAGTATGATATGAATCTCTGTAAACCCAGCATTTCACTTTCATTAATTAATCTTAAATAAAAATATAATTTCTTGCTTCATTTAGAATTCAGGCACAGCAACAACAGTGGTTATATCTAGATTTTCCTCCTGTTCATTGTTTTGCTCAAAAATATTTTTATTTAGCTGGGAGCAGTCATAGGTGGGACATGATTGTGAAGATTAAGAAGAAGTGACTGAAATAATAGATCCAAACATGACTGAAAGTCATTTATTGAAAGTCAGAGAAAATGTCTTATGGTAATGTTTCTATGACTTCAAGTAGCTTTTCCTTAGCTAGCTTTTTATGACAGTTGATTATTTGTAAAAAAATTTCATTAACAGTTAAATGTGTTTTCATATTAGCACTACCTAATCTCATAGTGTATCTAGAACTACTACTAAAAAAAAAAAAATCTGGGATAGGGTCCCTGTTATGATTAAACAAGCCATGAAAATTATTCTGAGCTATACTCAATTGATACCATTGCCTTAAATGAGGTGCTTGTTTCAGGAATGACTGCAGGGAAGGATATTGAAAACTCTATTTAGCAAGCTTACAAGATTCCATCCAAGTCACATTTTCTTGCCTAAAGTTGTTCCTACAAAATTTTCTATTTAAGTGTGTGTGAAATTCCATAAATTTGAGTTTCCTTTCTACTTTCTCTTATATCTAGTAAATTGTTGACTCAACTTAGTTAATTAGAAGTACCAATAGTAAGTTTTTAAACAGTACATTCAAACCATGCTTATTTCAAATTAGAAAAGAAGGCATCCTAGATTATTCCTTAATTCTCAATTAATCACTTAAAAGGTACAGTTGTTTAGTTTTAAATAATACCAAAAAAAGGTTAGTAATTTATATATTAATAATATATTGCAAGTTATTTATATATGTCAATTATATTTTCCTCATGTACAGTGAAAATATTAATTTTGAAACATTATTTAATGTCTTATTCTGTTTTCTGTGTAAAAGGACGTGTGATCATTTAACTTTATATTATTACATTGGCTTTCTAAGTGATACCTTATAAGTACTTACAGTGATATCTTTTATGAGTACTTACAATGGGCTTTATTTAAAGTAGCAGTTATAAGAGTTATTAATATTAGCCTCCTACAATGTGCCCGGTATTTTTCTTTGCTCTTTACTTAACTTTAGATCATTCCATCCTCACTAGCTAGATGCTATGATCATTTTCACTTAGAAAGTCTAGGGTCCATGGGCATCATATGATAGAGCCACACAGCCATCCAAACAGTCTTACTACAAAGCATTTATTTCTGAGAGAGATGTTACCGAGTTATTCATTTGCCTGAGCAGAAGTATTTTATTTACCATTGTCTTTTTTTCTATTACATATACTTGAGCTGTTTGAAAAAACGTCAATGTCAATAGTGAACAATAGAAATAATAACATGGATGTTGTTTTAAAAAAGCAAATGGGCTTATGAAGTGGAAAATGCCCACTTTGACAAAACAATTCATCTGTATTATAAAGAATTTCAGTTATTACTTTAATGTGTTCAGCTTTTTGAGTGCATTTGAGGAAAATCTTGAGAGCCAGGATTGCTTGATTGTAACTGGAGCAATGTATAATAGTTATTCAGCTTTCTTTAATGGATAGAGTGATGGGCAAATAAAAAAAACATATCTATTAAGTATTATCTCATAAAATTTCAGCATGATTAATTTATTATGGTCAAAATCAGGTCACTACATTTAAATTATTAAATGTCAAGTTCATTCAATAAATAAAATTTTACTACCTCAAAACAGATTATAGACTGCTTACTTGTATTTTTTTAAAATAGGATATTTCAAAAGATGCTAAAATCACGTTAGAGGTAATACAGTGCACTTAAAATAATGTTCTTTTATGGTGTTATTAAAATATTGTTTATAAGAAAAAAAATCCTTTTGTGAAACTATGAACAGAGTCTAGGGCCCTAGTAGGTTACAGACCCAATTTCTTTTCACACTATAGTCATTCTAATTTAGCTATAGTCCCAGAGTGAAATTGTACAAGGCGGTTCTTCTAAATGAAGCTGTCATTATTCCGTGGATTAAAATTGGACTTTGATTAATTTTTAAGATTTTAATTTAGAAGTGTTTTTTTTTATATTTACTAGTTTTTGTCTTAATTTCAACAGCATCACTGCAAAACTTGAAAGAGCTTTAGAAAAAGTTGCTCCTCTTCTTCGTGAAATTTTTGTAGACTTTGCCCCATTCCTATCCCGTACACTTCTTGGCAGTCATGGACAAGAACTATTGATAGAAGGTATGATTTCTCTCTCTATTCTAATAATTTTAGTTTTATATGATGTATTTATTCGTCATGGCATAATTTGTGCTTCTGGAGGACTATTTCTTGCCAATAGAGTATAAAAACTTTGCTTCCACAAATTCTGATAGATACTCATATGCATTTTCCTTATTCATTTAAAAAAACAAATTAACCTTAAAGAGTGAATGCTAATCATAGAATGAAGAATTTTGAAAGACTTGGAATGGGCGGCTTGGGCTCTGTTCCTCTCAGTCTAATAAGACTGCTGTATGTCCTCCATTAGAATGACATGTTTTCTAAGAAATGTTTCTAGAATTCCTTCTAACTCTAAGAGCTCTGTTTCTTTAAGTGACTTTCTTATTCACATAACAATTTTAGTATAAAAATCCTTAATTGAGAAGACATTACAATTGTAAAGACATACTTAACTGGGATTGATGAGACAGTTGCCTTCTACTCAACAGCAAGTTAAGTGGAATTAGGAAACAAAGAGAATAAATTAGCTGTTGTGAAGGTTTAATTATGCATCTATGTTAGAAATGCTAGAGTATTTTTGAAAAACACAGTCATTTGAAGCCTTGTTTTTTTATTTTATTTTATTTTTTTGCCTTTTTTTTTTTTAATAATCTTCATGAGTTTCAGGAAGGGAAAATCAACATCTATATGATCCTGTGAGTTAATAGTGGTTTTAGGCATCATTCTTTGTCAGCTTATATTGCTTTTTGGACTTTTCATTTTCAATTACTGTGGATATTTTCTTTTACTTGTTTTGTCATTGTCTCAATTGCTTTTACACACTTCATTTCTAGTTGGGGATGCAATACTAAGTAATAACCCATTTGAGTTTAAGTCATAGGTCCACCTCTTTCTTAACTCTCTGATCTTTGCTGGGTTACTCAGCCATTTTGTTGTTTAGTTTCCTTTATATAAACTAGTCACTGATAGCTTCTCCCACCCAGGATTTCTGTGAGGATTAAATTGTGTCATGTGTATAAAGTTTGAAAAACAGTGACTTATGTTACTTTATTCATTTTAAAAAAGAAAAATATTAGTGCTTATTCTGGGAAAAGCATTATTGCAGTTACTTAGATCATATTATTAAAAAAGAGTTTACAAAACACTGTCTTTATGAAGCTTATATTCTAGCAAGAAGAGGTCTATATAAGTATTAAACACAATAAATAATTAAATGATACAGCATCTAGATGATGGTAAGTGTTAAGCAAAAGTTAAGTACTATATGGATTGGGATTGTACAAATGGCAGAGTTCACTTTTAAAGAGGATGGTTGATTTTAAGTGTACCTTCTAAGTAAAGTTACATTTGAATAAAACCTAAAGGAGGCAAGCCCTCCAACTTAACCATATTGTCAGCATAGAGAATATTTGATGTAGTGACCCTAAAATGGGTGCAGAAGAGCAATTTTATCATGATCAAAGAACAGGTATTAGTTGGTTAAGAGAGGCAAAGGAATGTTTGGTTTTTACAAGTTTGACCATAGGAGTCTGTTGCACAGTTTTGAGAGGAATGGGAATAACATTTTGGATGCTACTGTTGTCATTATTACTTCTACTTACAAGGTAAAGTCAGAGATTTTCCAAAGAGTGGAATTCTAAAATGAATCCTACCTATTCAAAACAGATCAAAAATGAATTTTTAAATGAAGTTTTTAGCAACTTATAAACTATCACTTAAGTAGAGACTGTATAATTTAAATAGCTTTTTCCTAGGTATATGTAATTAATTGCAACTGAGTCTTTCAAAAAGATTAAATAATTACATCTTCACTGTTTAGATTTATAAGACATAATGTTTCTTAAGGAGCTAATAGCCAAATGGGAAAACATACCAAAAATATAATTAAAATAGTGACAAGTGCATTACTCCCTCATATTTTTGAAAGTAATTTTCCACAATAGGTCCATCTAGTCTTCTAAGTAAGTCCAGGTAGATTGAAAGCTTCTTAACGTAGGCATCTATACCCAAATACTCCATTAAAACCTTCAGTCACTTATTCAAAACATTCTCATCTTTTGCCTAAAATCACTGTTTCTCCTCAATATATCTGGTTATTAACATTATTATTAATGTATCTAAGGTGATAGCTTGATTTTTGTTTAAATTTTTTTTCCCTTAACTTCAATATTTGCAATTACTTGATTATAATAAGTACATTTTAAATATAACAGTGATTTGTAGTCTATTTCTTTAAATAACATAATTGACCATTTTAGCCTAAAACACATAAACATACTAGATAAAAGTGTAGGCATTATAGTTGTGGATCAAGTTCTATATTATCAATTGCCTTTTTTTTTCTTTTTCTTTTTCTTCTTCTTCTTTTCATATTCCCCTCTTTATTTCCTGTAGCTATTTGCTGTGGAAGAGTAAGGGTAATGGTCATTTCTACTTTTCTTCTTTCTTTTTCTAATGTATTAATTTTATAAGTAAAAAAAAATCAGTAGACATTGAAAAACATAAATCATGCATGTTTCCTTATTCCGTAAAAGTCTCCTTTTTTTCTTCTGTCCTGTGACATCTTAAAGTAATTTGGCTAATTTATGGATGACATTCACAAATAGTTTTCAGACATACTGAGGTAAATAACATAAAATTTTTAGTATAGTAATGTTACTAGTAAATCCTGTATTGCTGTTCAAACAGGCATAAATTCGGTATGTTTTTTATCAGCCAAAGCAGAGAAAGTTTAGTTTTAACTTAGAAGACTTTTGTTAATGGCTCCTAAATATTATCTCATGACAATTATCGGTTCTAAGAAACTTGTTAACTGTTTCATGTTGGTTAATTAGGATCCTGCATATGTAGCATCTTTTTCAGAATTTTTCATGACCAGATAGCTGGATTACTTATTTTCTTTGCAGAGGGAAGATAGAAGAAATGTTGGGGTAATTGAGTGCCATTTTTCTTGTACCTTTGAAGGTTTACCTTAAATATTCTGAATTCATTTGAAAGGATAGCCTCTTGGGTTTTTTAAAAATATACTTGTGTATGCTAAAAATGAAATATTGGGACAAAATATTTATTGAAAATTATTTTGCATTACCTGATAGAATGAAGTATTTTTGGTAATATCTACAGTCAGAGAATCTAAATATATCCTGTTTTTAAAACAAGATAAAATTGTTCATTCCTTTTTGTGTGTTAAAATGATACTAATAAAATGATAGCAAATGGTAGGTTTTTTTTTTTTTTTTTTTTAGGTTGTGAGTTCTTTGTGTATACCATACTGCAAAGGAAATTTGCTTAAAAACTACTTACTTTAATCTATTTTTACTTTTTAAAATTTTATTGAAGTAAGATTGATTTAATAGTGAGGTTTCAGGTGTATAGCATTATATTGGATATCTGCATATATATATATTGTGAATATTAAAAGTCTGTTTTCCATCCACCATACAGAAGATTCCACTTGCCCATTTTACCCACTGTCCTCTTTTCCCCGCTGGGAGTCACCATTTTGTGTCAGAATCTATGAGTTTGGTTTCGTTTTATTTGGTTTGTTCCTCTGTTTTGTTTGTTTTTCTTCTAAAGATGAGTGAGGTCACCTTTCTCTGTCTGGTATATTTCTATTAGTTGACATAATACCCTTTTAGGTTCATTCACAAATGAATCTAGGTTGTCACAAATGGCAAACTTGCATTGTTTTTGTAGCTGAGTGGTATTCTTTTGCATATTTTTTGAGTTTTGTTTTGATGCAATTGTGGCAAAGTAGAAATTTGATAATTCTAAGGTGTGGTCTTCTAAATTTTTGCTAGTGCATTTACCTCCAAAGTCTAAAAACTTCTATAGTATGTGGGAAAATTCATTGACCTCCTTTTATAGACTCAAATAGTCTCCATTATCTTGCAAAAAAAAAAAAAAAAAGCAATTCTTAATTCTGTGAGCAAGTTATATATTGCCATATGTCCTTGTTTTTGTACAAATCTTACTTCTGCATTGAATCTTTTACTTTGCTTTTGTTTCTCCAACTTAACCTCATCCTTTGGGTCTTGCTTCTGGCCCCTTAAGCAAAATTAATACCTGTTTTCTATGTTCCTGTGGATTTTAGTTACACAGTATTAAAATTATTTTTAATATGTTTTAATTAGGAAATGGCTTCTTTATACTGACATCGCCTCACTTAGATTCTCATACATAATAAGTAGAACTACCTTCTTGTCATTCACTAGGGCATTGTTGCTGATGATTTTTGTTAGAAATACATTTGGAAAATAAGGGAAAAAGGATAAAATTTTATCATCTGTGGTGACATTGATGAGTCATTCATATCCATGAATGGATTAATCTAAGTTCAATTCTTTCCTCCACTGAGTCAATGGAAATACTTGCCATTGTACACTTTTTCTTGAGCATGTACTACTGATAATTGTTCTTTTTTCCTATCCCTTTACCTTCTTTCTCTAATATGATACACTAGAATCCCTCATCCTCCACAGAAATAAAAATGAATAGCTATGTATACATCAAACTGTTTATTTAAACAAGCTGTAGCAGTCAAATAAATGCTCAAAATAATTTTATATTCCATTGCATTGTTTGTCTTTTGTACTATTTCTTCTACAATGGATTGGTATTTTGCATAATCACAAAGAAATCACTGAATTCCCAGTTTCTCCTTTGGATCAGGAGTGTTAAGACATAAACTTCTTTGCAACTTTCTAGCTTGTCTTGTTGGTTGCCCTGGGAACTGTTATATCTTGTCTGTGTCAACACTGATGGAAATTTGGGTATAGTTTAGATAGTAGGTTTAGTGTCCCTGGAAGCAGTGGTGACACATTAGAGATATGGGCAGTCTGCAGATCTGTGGGTATTTGGGGGCAAGGGTTATAGCAGTGGGAAATATAAGGATCTTAAAGTTGAGATTCAGGAAAAGTAAAATATTTGAAAAAAATTAATAGAGAATTGGAATTTTATAAAATTCTGTAAACTGTAAAAGATATCCGTAGAGAATTTTGAGAAAATCCCAAGCCTTTAAGCCAAGATTGGTTTGTAAAGGCCTTCCCTACATGAATGAAGTTAATTTGTAATACTGGCCAGGTGACTTATTTATTTCAACAAAAATTCACAAGGCATACAATAGGAAAACAGGACTCATTCAGAGGAAGAGAATTAGTCTTCAGAAGTCAATCTGACAAAGGAATTTTAGAAATTGTCCTAAAAATGCATAATAAGCTAAAAGAAGACACAAATTGACATCTAAGCAAAACCTAGAACTATTTTTTATGACCTCTCACAAAAGGAGAGTATCATAATGAAGACAGAAATTATTGAAAAGAACCAAACATATTTTGAAGCTGAAAATTGTAAAATCTACATTGTGGGTTCAGAAATTTGATCAGGTAGAAGAATCAATAAACTTCAAATAGCTCATTTGAAATTATTAGGTTAGAGGAGTCAAAACAAAACAAAACAAAAAAGTAAAAAATCATGAATTGAGACTAAGGAACTCTTCAGGGCAAGGCGGTATATAAATTTAGACAGAGAAAAGAAAATATACTTGAAAAAGTGATGTCTGAAAACTTCCTGAATTTGAGTTAAAATAAGAACATAAAATTTCAAGACACTTAAATCCCACGTAGAAAACTCCAAACATACACACTCATACACAAAACCTCCAAAAGACTGTAATCTAGCTATAGAAAGTCATAGAAAAATAAGCATCTTTGAAGAACTCTGAGAAAAATTATTTGTCCCATACAGGAGAACTTCATTAAGATTGTTAGTGCATTGTCAGCACAAACCTTGGAACCCATAAAGTAGGGGATAATATAGTCAAAGAAAAATATCTGTTAGGTAAGAATACTATGTCTAGTAACTAATTTTTTCCCCAAAATGGAAAATAAATTAAAAATTCCCAGGCAAACAAACAAAAATCAGAGGGAGTTCATTACCTTAGAACTAATCAACAAAAAATGGCACAAAGTCTCCTTCAGTTGAAACAAAGGACTTGAGATAGTAACTCAAAGAAAAAGTTACCCAGAAAGTATAAATTTATTACAAATAAAATGTGAGTGTGTGTTTGTGTGTGTATGTGGTTGTGATTTTGGTCCATAACCGCATTTTTATACAATATGAAAAACAGAAACAAACTATCATAATAAATAAAGTATTTTGTACCAACAGTAACAGAAAGTATGAGCATTGGTAGAATGTAAAAGAGTATAGTTTTGTATATGTAATTGAAGTTAAGTTGTTCAGTTTATAATAGATTGTTACAGAATGCTGGCAAAGATATGGAGAACAAGAAAACTTTTACACTGCTGGCAGAAATGCATATTATATATACACAATGGAAGACTACTCGGCAATCAAAAAGATAAACTTTTGTCATGCACAGCAATATGGATGAAGCACGAGGAGTTATGCTCAGTGAACTAATTCAGAAGGAAACATCAGGTATTTCCATTTATAGGAGGAATATAGGAAAACTGTATAATGAATTGGGACAAAAAGACAAAACTAGCAGGCAAACTAAATCAGAGACATTCATCAGTGGAGAGGAGAAAGATCAAAATGGGAAGAGAGAACACTAGAATCTATGGTGATTATTCATGGGTGTCTTGGTGGTGGCATCTGAGAGGAGAAATTAAACATTGTACAAAAATGAATGATGATGCTAAAATATACAAATAAAAATATAAAATAAAGTGGATTGTTATAGCTAAAGGAATCAAATCACATCCCTGAAAAAAAAAAAAAGTAATAAGGCAGGAGATAAGAGACAAAGTTACTCTAAGTTATGTGAAATAGTTCAGAACAATGATAAAAGCTTGTATGTCAGAAATTTAAGTGTTAAATGTATTACATGAGTCAATAAAAAATGAGGAAGTAGCTGAATGAACTACCAGAAGTGATGCTAGCAACAACTAGACTCCAAATATATATATTTATAAGTGGCCTTGAATATAAAAACACACATATATAGAAAGTAGGATGGGAAAATATCATCCCATGCAAATGGAGTATGGAAAACTAGAATAATGTAGGCAGATAGATTTAAGGTTAGAAGGTTTAAGGATAATTTGTATGGTGAAAGCATCAGTTCACAAAAAAATATATAAGAAAGAGTCTATAGAGGATTAGTGTGATTATCTCCTTGTATCGTGATAGAACATCAGGGTACAGGCTTGCCTAACAATGGTAGCCACTAAAAATTGGACAAAATATATAAATGAACACATTTTAAACAATAGGTCTTATTCCCTAAGATAATGAAAATAACTGAGATTGCATGCATTATTTCCTTGACATTTTCCCTGTTGCACATTCTGTATTATTGTGAAAGATAGGAACCCTTAAGTAAAACACAGCAATTTTGCTGAATTGAGGAGACAGTAGCCAGAGTTCAGGAAGCTGTACAGCATAGCTTCCTAAAGGAGAAAACTACACAGAAAAATAGCTCCCGAAACCTGCATATGGGCCCCTTTGTCTATTTTAGAATAGTATACTTCACATGTATGGGAAGAAAGCTCATACATCTTGGCAAAATGTAGCCAAGAGACTGTGAAGTTAGTAACTTCTATAGCTGACAGAGGAGAAAGTTTTGGTCTGGCTTCTCCAGCCAGTAGTGGCAAGATTGTGTGGTTCTGAGCATAAGGAGCCTAGGATAACAACACTTTACTACTAGTAGAAAGGGTACTTTAAACTTAGACTTACCTTAAAAAAACCTCAACAATAAGCTAAGTGATAGTTGATCTACCAGTAACTTTACCTATAGAACAAAACCTAACATATTTTAAAGGAATACAACAAGGTATAAACACTTAACAATTTGACAGTCATACTTCCCAACATCCAATTGAAATTGTTAGACATGAGATAAAGCACATAATTATAAGGAAAAGCAGTTGGTTAATAAAATAGCAATCATAAGATTTAAAACACAAAAATAATCAGCTGTTATAAAGATGTTCAGGTATTTAAGAAGAAATAAGGATATAATCCATGAGGGGAGAAACAATATAAAAAAAGAAAAATTGAGCCTTAAGAAATTAAAACTAAAAGTCTTAAATTGAAACTCATTTAATGGATTTAATAACGTAGTATTCACAGAATAAAGAGATAATAACAGTGTCTATAGTATAGTGTACTATAAAGTATAAAACAGTATCTTACTAAACTAAAGCAGAATAAAAAAGGAACTAAATAAATAAAAAAGTGATCTGAACAACTATACCTTTCTGTATTCCTTTAAAATAATTCAAGCAGCTTAATTTATATGAAATTGTAGTCCAAGAAAAACATAAAGACTGTCTTTCTCCCTCCCTCCCCTCTCTCTCTCCCTCCCCTCTTTCCCTCCCTCCCTTCACCTCTTCCCTTCCTCCCTCCTTCCCGCTCTCCTCCTTTCATAGTCTCAATTCTATAGGCAGATTTCTAGGGTTTGTTCTGGTTTTTTTACCTAATCTTTCATTTTACTTCTGTATGTTCCACATAGAAGTGGCTTCATCCAGTATTTTATCTGACTTATTTCACTTAGCATTAACTCTTCCAATTCCATCCATGTTGTAACAAATTGCATAATTTATCTTTATATATATATATATATGTATATATATAGATATATAGATATATAAACTGGGTAGTAGCCCATTGTGTATATATAACATATCATCCCGCTCACTTGTCTTTGGACACAGATTATTTCCATAATTTGGCAATTGTAAATAGTGCTGTAGAGAATATAGGTGTCTATATATCTTTCTGAATTAGTGATTTTAAGTTAATGTTTAACACCATCTTTTTCAAAGTTGTGTTATTTTATATTGTAAACAAGCAGTATACATGAGATCCGAATAGTTTTTCTACATAATTGGTAATTTCACCTGTAATTGAAAGTAATTTTATTCCCTTTTCTCAAATGATGTCTTTGTTTTATTTCTTAACTTGCTGTACTACTTAGATTTTTCAGTGAAATGTTAAAGTGGTGAGTAGATACTTGCCTTTATCAAACCTCATTTGTTACTTCACTATTGTATTATTTTTGTAGTTAACGTTAGCTTAATTTTGTCTTCTTTCAGATTATTTTTCTAAGAGTTTTTATCATGAATGCATGTTAAATTTTTAAAAAATGTGTTTTCCATATCAATAAAAATGAATAAACAATATTCTATAGACACGTCTATGCACTCACTTTCTTTTGTTCTCGTGTATATGTTTTCATCTGGTATCAAAAACTCTGCTTGGAAAAATTGTTTTTGGTAGTGATAGTATAGATGTACTGGCAGTGAATCATATATATTCAATACCTATAAAAATAGGTGTAAAATAAATATAGTCTTTGGAAAGGAACTGAGAAACTGATTAAACACAGACTATTAACTCAGAAATTCAGCAATGAAGAAGGTAAGGGTTGCAAATGACTGCTGAAGTTTTTATTCATGAAGGGAGAATCTGTGCCTGTTGGGAAATGGAAGAAGAAAACAATGAAGATAGAAAAAGAAAACACTGAAGATAGAAAAGTGGAGGCACTAAGATAGATGAGAGATTACAGAAATGTTACTGTGAATCAAAAAAGGGCATTCTCAAATCAAATGGAAAAGTTTCTTATGCAAAGGAGCAGTTATAATTCTAAACTTAGAAGGACAGGAAGAGACAAGCATTGAGAGAAATGTGAAGGAATTCTCTGCATCTGATAATATCACTTAATTTACTTTCAAGGATTGAAGTAATTGAATTTTAATTGACTCTGCATTCAGTGAAATAGTTCTTGATTTACTGAGTATATTATCCAAGTTGCCTTTTTTCCTTAAATATAAGTAGAAATTAGTTTCCAAAATTGACACAGATATTTACTAAAGAAAGATGTTTCCTGATAACTTCTACCATGAATAAAACTCAGACTACATTATACAAAAAGCAATAAAACATATCACATGCACAGTTTGTTTCAATGTGGTTAGTCCTTTCAGTCAATACAGATAAGAAGTGGTGTCACTGTTGTCCTTGAGCAATTATTTGTCATTCATTAAAATTAATTTCACGGCCCTCCCTGGTGGCACAGCGGGTTAAAGCACTGCACTAAGAAGCTAAAGCCACTTACGCATGAGTTCGATTCCCGCCTGCCCCGGAGGCAACCACATGGCGTGGCAGACCTCTCCTGACCCACCCGCTGCTCCCCTCAGCAGTGTACTTCGTCGATCTGCCTGTTCTGCTCCCCACTCTGTCTCTGGTGAATTCTCTCACCCTCCGCATCTCTGGCCTATACCCCAGTTCTGTACAAATAAATAAATAAATCTTAAAAAAAAAATTAATGACTTACCTTTTACTCATTAATTAGCTCAGCTGAAATTGTACAAACTCCAATAACCTAATATAAATTCAAGATGGATGAAAAGTCAGAGAAACCATACTTAAAGTTTACATTAAAAATATTTTTAACATATCATCTCCTACTGTCCGAGAGGAGTAATTAGAAATTAAATATAAAGGATTTCATATTCCTCACCAAAAATAATAATAATAATAATTGAATAGCAACACGTAAATGCAGAGTAAACCATGGGTAGTCATCTAAAAATTCCAGTCAGCACTTCTAATCTAACTGTTACAAGATTAACTGAATCTGAATAATTTGTCATTCATAACAAATAAATTTATATCTTTAAAAAAATGAATCAGCTACTTTGGTGTGGTGATTGGAAAATAGCTCTTGTTTCACAAAATATTAAGAGTATCATGTATTTCAAAATGGCATGATAGTAAAAGAAAACTTTCTCTTTTGTTTTAATAAACTTAGACTATTCATATTCATATTTTTTCCTTTCAAACAGGATAATGCCAATAAAGACTAAGTCCCTATGTAAAATTACACCCAGACAACATGTATGAACTTGATTGTCTTGGCAAATCAGGACATATAAGTCAACATATAAAACACCTAATAACATGATGAAAAGGTTCATATGTTGTTGAGCACCATGTTATTGAATAGATTTATTTTTGGAATATCCTATACAGCTCATATTGAGACAAGACATATTTTAAATTTTGTAAATATTACTTACATACTCATTTAAATATAATGTTCACCCACATGGCAGCTACCTGAGATCTTTCAGATACTAAGCTTAAAGTCAGTGTATATGTTTATTATTGTATACTCATATTTAAATATATTAGAGATATATTGAAGCAATTTGGCATAAAAAGGTATATTGAAAATTTAAAAAAAAAAATGTGTACTGCTATCAGTTCTATGAGTGTAGTGTTTGTATTCTCCAACTACCGTATTTTCTTATTAGGTACATAATATAGTGGAAAATGTAAACAAATTACAGCATTTATCCTGAGATTATTAAATAGCTAATGACTTTGTTTTCCACCTTAGAATGCTCTGAGAAACAAATCACATTTTTGATTGAATTCATATTGATTTAAAATATAGAATATGTTATCTGTGTGTTTTAATTTAATAATGTTATATTACATGCCTTGAAAATTTTAGAATATCATTTCCTTTTTTCTTGTTTTAATAGATTCATGGAAAGCATGTACTTGAGTTACAGTGGAACTAAATCTTCTGAACTCCCAGGTGGCAGGGATAAATGAGGATGATGGGAGACACCTATATGTAAATTTCAGTCAGTTATGGACAAGATTCTCACATAAGAACAGATTAACTATTTTAAATTATGGATCATCAGCATCTGAGAATGGGGCTAGAGGGATAGGGAAAGCATATTTGGGACATATAAGTATCCTTGTCCTTGTATGCCAGTTGCTAGAGTGGTTGATCCAGGTAATTAAATAGAAACTAATTTATGGTTTATACAATCCTTTTATTTTAGTAAGTATATCAACAAGCATAAAGAAATATATACATTTCAGTGACACTGAAATGTGTATTACCAATTAATTCCAGTTTTCCCTTGGTGATTTATATATTTACACATTATGACTGTTTACTACAAGTTTCAGTAAAATCAGGTTGTTTCTAGTCATTGAAGGAGATGATAAATTCTAAATGTCTTTTCTGTGAATGATTATTTTTTAATGATTGTAAAATTATTTCCATTTATTTATATTTGCTTGACTCCTTTAGGTCCTCCTATTATAAATTTTCTTTATGAAGATTTACTTGATATCCTAGACTTAGTTAAATTTTGTTGTTATAACCTCTTATAGCACAGTGTACTTTTCTTCAGAACATGATTTTAATAGTTTTTTTTTGGATCATAATATTTCTGTTACCTGCTACTACATCTATAACAACCTGACTTTAAGCCCCATAAGAACTCCAGATATGCCAAAGTTTTGGGCATAAAATACATGGTCAAAAAACACTTGCAAGGGGATCAGTGGCTAGTAGAACTTACAAAAGCATTTCCTTAGCTCATTAGATTTTAGTAATCAACCTTAATGAAGAAAGGGGTATGTAATATATTTAACTTGAAAGTATGCCAAAAGCAAAAAATTTCTTGATTACTTTTTTCTCAAACTGACCATTTTGAGTGGTAGTGAGCTGATCTTTAATGTTTCTGATGAAATAATAGATTTAAAGATATGTATTTTATAAGTATTTTTATTCATTATACTAATTATATAATCAACATTTTTAAAAAAAAGATTATTTATAAATACAGAATTAAGGTACAGGCCAGAGGTGCAGGGACAGTGAGAGGCTTCTCTAGAGACAGAGTGGGGTATACAACAGGCAGACTGACAAAATACACTGCTGAGGGGAACAGTGGGCAGGTCAGGAGAGGTCTGCCACACAATGTGTCTGTGACACCTACCTGGCCGGGGATCAAACTCAAGAAGTGGCTGCTTCTAGTGTCATAGTGCAGTGCTTTAAAATTTAATCAACATTTTAAGTTTCGTTTTAATCTAAAAAACTGATATTTGGCCCTCCCTGGTGGCGCAGCGGGTTAAAGCACTGCACTGAGAAGCTAAAGCCACTTCCGCATGAGTTCGATTCCCGCCTGCCCCGGAGGAGACCACATGGCGTGGCAGACCTCTCCTGACCCGCTCGCTGCTCCCCTCAGCAGTGTACTTCGTCCATCTGCCTGTTCTGCTCCCCACTCTGTCTCTGGTGAAGCCTCTCACCGCCCCTGAGCCTCTGGCCTGTACCCCAGTTCTGTATGTACAAATAAATAAATCTTTAAAAAAAAAAAAAAAAAAAACTGATATTTACCCCAAATTACATTTTGGCAATTATACTCCTAAAACAAAACTTGTAAAATTATAACACACATACAAACTCAACGTGTATGGCATGTTAGTCAGATTTAAACCTGTTGAAGAAATCAAATATACAAGGAAAGTTAAGACACTAGGACCAGAAATGCTCTTAAATAAGAGCATTCACTACTGCTGTTGAAAAAAGAACAGTGACTTTGCCCAGTACCCACATCCTAGAGGAAAAGGAATTCTAGAATTTTTAATGAGTGACAAAATAATATGATTAAGAAACAGCATCAGGAGTAAGTAGGGGAATCTAGAGGCAAAATGAACAAATAAGATCTTATTGAACAAATCTAGTGTCTACTATGAAAAAGGACAACTGAAAGACATTTTCAATTGAGTTATAATATAGAAGGATATAAAAGTGTAAAGAATCCATGGCTTTCTTTTCTCCACCCATTGCATGTTTTATCATGTGACTGACATGCCCATAACAATACTGTGCAATGTAAATGACCATTTTATGTTTGAAAATAATCCCTACTAAAAGAATTATTGAACTTTAAGGGACCCATCATAAATCTTAAGATGTTACAGACTACAAAATAAAGCTCTATGAATTTACAGGATCATATTCTATAAATAATTTTAATCTTTGTAATACCACCAAGTAGTGCCTGTCAGTTTGCTCACTTTTCATTGTTGGTTTCAAGTACAGAATAAATAGAAATATGATCCCTGAATGACTGACCCATACTTTTTATATCAATCCTTTTCACTAGCATACAGTTAGTCTTTTGTCATCATTTAGCTTCATACACATGAAGAAAGGACTTAGAACAAGGGATATTTGAGCCAGAAAATCAGTAGCAACTTTTTCTGTGGAGAGTCAAAAAACAAATATTTTAGACGTTGTAACTGTATACTCTCTCGCATAGCTTCCTAGCGAGTTTACCTATGTTCCCCTGAATTATGAATGCTGAAATTTTAGTATTATATAAGTCGCAAGTGTCATGAAATATTTATATTTCCCCCAATCCCCAAGCCACATTCTAAAATATAAAAACTGTTCTAGTTCACAGACCTTATAAAAGAGAGGTGGGCCAGCTTTAGTGATTTCTAGACTGCTGACTGTGACCTTATAAAGGTGTAGTATAAGCAGTAAAGTACAACCCAACAATATTTTAAGGGTATGTCATGGCATAGAACAGAGAAGATACTTTATTGTATTATATACAGAATCATGATGTGCATTGCTTTAAGTTACAATATAAAAAGTTTCAAAATCAGCACTCTACAGTTTACTAATAAAGAAATGTTTAGTATCAAAAACACATATTTTAAGTATTCCAAACTATTTAGTCTGTAGAGAATACAACAAAAATAGATCTCAGAATTTTCAGGAAAGAGCTGTTTTACATAAAAACTCAGTCCAAATGTGGTAATTCTATAATTTTGATGAAATTAACTAATTCTGAGAACTCAGGATAAACCCTAAAATTAAAATTCTAATAATAATTGTGAGAATGTACTGTTTTGTTACTGCCATTTAGATTAATTACTAATATTCACTTACTGCATTTTTAGTAACATTCATCTAAGTAAACTATAAAAAGACAAACCTTTTCCCTGTCCTTGATCTCTACAATCCATATATGTTATTCCTTGTCTCTAGTTTCAGAGATTGAGGTCAGGCCCAGGGCATGTCACCTTTGACTATCAGTCTCCTGTCTGTCTTTCTCAGGTATCAAAACACAGGTTTCTACATTACAGCTGCCTTAATTAGGTAAAGTTGCCACAGTTTATGTGGACTCTGGTCACAAGAGAAGTTAGGCCTTTCTGCAGTGACTCTTTCTTCAAAAATATTTTCATTTGCAAAGGAGCATCTTTTGTTTCTCATAACTATCCTAGATTTCACTTCATATATCCTAATACTTTTCCTTTAAATGAATTCCATTTCATTATGTCTCACAGAAATTGTAGTATTTTATATATTTACTATTTCTGACACCATTATTGCAAGAGATAGTGGGATAGAAGTTGTGTCCTTAATTTTTTTCACTATTGATATAAAACAAGATTGTGTTTTTTTTTCTATAAATGGTGAGTTTTTGGTCAGCTGTTTGGTTTACAACATTTTATATGATTTATAACCCTTTAGGTTATATCCACTATATCTACCACCAAAATACCCCTAGTTTTATACCATACTCCACTGTATCCCTTCCCTGCTACTCTCTCCTGCCCCGTGCCCCTTGCCTCTGTTAACAGCCTCTGTTCTGTTATTTGTTTGGTTTCATCTCACTTGTTTTATTTCTCTATATTCCACTTATGTATAAGTAACACCATTTCTGAGTCAGTGAATGTGCAGAACTGTTACCTCTATGTGATTTTCCTAGAAGGCTAAGCTTTTCCTCCATGTATATCTATTTAAAGTATTTCCCTGTGTTACTTTTTTGTTTTCACTACTTTAATTTGTATGTGCTATACTTTCCATTAGAATCAGTGCTTTTAAGCTGTTTTTCTTGGTGTATAGCTTACCTAATTAACTGGATTATATATAAAATAAATATATGCTGTATTTTATGAGACTTAACTTCTCTTCCTAAGTATGGAATTGTGACCTGTAACTCATGATATTCACTTTATTTCCCATGCTTTAAAGTCTTCTCTGTATTTAAATGGCTATATAAATACACTAAGTTCAACCAAAAATAATCTTTTGATTATACATGTTATTTACATTTGAAACTAGTCTTGGAGATTATGCAGGAAATTTTCAAGAGCTGAGCATAGCATAGAAAATACTATCACATATATGTGTTTTCAATTCATTTATTTTAGCATAGAAATCTTGAGGGAGATGCATTTCTTAGTAAAGAAAGATATTAAATTCTGATTTGCAAATTGAGTAATATAATTTGTAACTAATCTTGGAGAGATGTCTGAGTCTGTTTTCCCTAGAAATTAAAGCTAACATTATTTCAAATCAGATATTTCCTATTGCTAATTCCACATTAATTCCTATTGTTTGTAATTCCATACTTGTTAACATATTAGGATTATCTGAATGACATCATTTGTCTCATTTACCTGGTCAGCATCCTTTAATTCTTCTATAGTAACACTTGGTATCTTTACATTAAACTGATCTTAAGCCCTATGTTCTCCATTAGAATGCAACTTCTCTAGCTCACAGAATGTATCTGTTTCATCTCTGTGCACTGGCATATAGTAAATATCGTTACTGATTTTAGAATTGAATCGTTGAATGTCTTGATTCTCAAAAGTGACTACCTCCTCACTTTTGACATTTTTATAGCCTTTTATTCTATTTTAGATTTGCCATTTTGTAAATTTCTAAGCTTATACTAGTTCCCAAAATATAACTTGTTATTTCTAGAAACTGTATTGTTATAAGAGTTAGAAGAAATAAAAGTACTAATTTACTTCCATTTATCAGTAACTCTTACATTTATACTTTAGAATGTTTTTAATTGTGGCAATTCATATATTGGCTTATTCTATCATTATTGGGTAGTATTCTGATACTATTATATAGCCATATAATCTGACTCCAAGATATCATTCTGAATTGTCGATAGGATGAATTAGATATAGAATTTTCTGATATGTGCAAAATAATCTTGTTAATTCAGTAATTTGAGCATTTTTGTTCATATATACCATGAGATGTAACCCCAATAAAGTACTACTGCTTGAATGGAATAATATTCTTAAGATAATTTTTCTGAATATCTCAGTGTTGGAGATCATCTCTGTGTTGTAAAATTGAAGGAACTTCCAAGTTCCAAGAACTTCCTCTTTCATTCCTAAGAATGAATAAATTTCAACTAACTACTCACCTCTTTTTGATGTTTGCTTCAATGAAACATTTAATAAATAAATTCAACTTGTGTCAAATTTGAGAATTTGAGTACAGATAAGAAGCTTTCTGATGGTCTAGTTTGTTTTGTCTTAATACATAAACAATTTGAACCTATTGGGTAAAGTTAATGTAGTCTTAAAAATAAGATTATTTTTTGATTGTCTACTGAACCTGAAATATTTGTATCTTTAATGCTATGTGTCCAAATCACAATAATTATCAATGATTTCCTTTTGGAATAACATGTCCTAGGTTTTTGTCTTTGACTCTATGGCTTCATTTAAAGCAGTATATAGTATTTTCATTATGCATTATCTTTATGGATTTGAAAGAAAAAAATTGCTTCTGAAAACAAAAATAATTTAAATGTATATATTAGTACAAGTGAAACATCACTTTTACTTAAATTTGAAAATTTTTAATTATTAGAAAGATTTATTTGGCAATGTAAATAAGTGAAAGTCAGAATTTGAGGAGTTGGAATTACAACTGTGTAAGTGATGCATGTATATATACTGCTTTGTTTTGTTTTCTTTTTTTTAATTTTTTTTAAAGATTTTTTTTTTTTATTTTTATTTGTACAGAACTGGGGTACAGGCCAGAGATGCAGAGGGTGAGAGGATTCACCAGAGACAGAGTAGGGAGCAGAACAGGCAGATCGATGAAGTACACTGCTGAGGGGAGCAGCGGGCGGGTCAGGAGAGGTCTGCCACGCCATGGTCACCTCCGGGGCAGGCGGGAATCGAAATCATGCGGAAGTGGCTTGAGCTTCTTAGTGCAGTGCTTTAACCCGCTGCGCCACCAGGGAGGGCCTGCTTTGTTTTTTTTTTTAAGTATTTATCTTTACTTGAGGTAACACTTTAGGTTATGCCCAACAGGTTGTAGTACCACCTGAATTGTGGAACAATTTATAGTGAACAGTGTGTTCCCTGGCCTCTAGTTCCTCAGACTATTAGGTAGGTCTCCCTTCCTCCCTGTTCTTTCCCCTCTTGGTATCTCAGTTTTATAGTCATTTATGAAAGATTAGTTTTTCAGCTTGTTTTTATCTATGCATTTAGTTACTTTATATCCTATATTTAATAGGATAATACCAGTGACCATTTTTATTTATCTATAAATATTTATTTGGTATAATTGTATAACTAATTTGGTATATTTTCTCCTCTGCTGTTTATTAATATTTCTTGAAATGTAGTACATGGTCAAAATACTTACATTATTCTGAATAATGATTTGGAATCATAGTCTGTCTAGCGTAATATCAAAATTTCAACCCAAAATTTTTCAGTAATTTTAGACAGTGCAGGCTTTTTGGAATTTGAAGGCACTCAGGGAGAAGGGGGAAAAAATGTTAGTGCAGAGGCACGACATAGGAATCACAGTTAGTTCTATAATTAAATTGAACCTAAAGAATATTGATAAATCCAGATGATTTATGACAATGAACCTTATTAGTTTATGACAATGTCTCTTATCCCCCTTATTTTATCTTTATTCATTTCTGTTGTGACTAAATAAGGTTGTCATAAAAAGGCCAAAACATTCAGGTCTATTTCTTTGTAGTAGAAACGTGATTCTATCACTATGGGTAAAACTATTTAATGAAAATTTAAAACCTAACTGTTTTTATTCATTTTGAGTCATAGTGCTTTATTGTGACTTGTTTCAATATAATACTCTCTAGATTTACTCATATATTTTTGTATGCCTCATCTGCATAATGAGGCTGTTAGTTCTTGAGGCCAAAGACTGTTGCCTCTTGTCATCTCTGTGCATATTGCAGTGGGTTACTTACAGGTCTTTAAGTTATTTATCTCAAGTGACAGCCAACTCATAAATTAATTCTAAGTGATTTGGAAATTGTATATATTTCAATATGTGTAAATAAAATACTTCAATGGAATGTGTAAGTAATTGAAAGCCATATGAAGAAAAAAAATAAAGTGAGGACTCTCCCTGGTGGCACAACAGGTTAAATTGCAGCACTGTGAAGCTGTCTGCAGCCACTGCAGTACAGGTTCCATACTTGGCCAGGAAGTTGACCCAAATAGCATAGCAGACCTCTCCTGTCCCACCCACTGCTTCCCTCAGAAGTATATTTCAGTAGATCTGCCTGTTCTGCTCCTCATCTGTCTTTGGTGAATCCTTTAATGGTGATTCCTTTCAACCCCTGCACCTCTCATTTGTACCCCAGTTCTTGTATGACTAAATAAATCTTTAAAAAATAATAAAGTTACATTGGACTTCAGAAATTTCCATATAAGACTTTTTATAATATTTTAATTAAGGTAACATTAGTTTACAGCACTGCATATGGCTGAGAAACAGTGTCAACCTCTTCAGATTCATGTAACCATACCACAACCTGATTTTGGTTGGGGGTTGGTGGAGCTAAAACAGATGTGAGCTGGATAGCAACATTAACAATTCAATAGGTCTAAATAATAATGCTTGAGAATATGCCCACCAGCTCAGCAGCTATTATAATCAGATCAGTAGTGATTATATATGTAGGAACTACTACTATTGCTTCATTTTTTATAGTTTTCTGTCATTCTGTAGAAAAATTATCTATAAAAGAGTCTTAAGAACTCCATCTTTACCACAATGAAAACAAAATGGTAGAATCAGGAGTATAAGAAAAAAAATTATCCACAATAAAAAAAGATTCCTATTGTCTGTATAGACCAACCTCTTCTCTCTCTCTCTCTCTCTTTCTTTTTCTCTCTCTCACACACAAACAAAACAATTTAGAGAGTGTGATTTAGTAAATCAGTCAAAATGACAGTAAATTTTATTTCTGAGCAGTCTAAACATACTAGCTTTACAATTTAAAAAGCACTTAGCCTACAATCCCCATACAGAAGTGGATTTTTAGTTCTTCTGAACATGACTATAGAATTTCCGTGAGGGATAGGTACAATATAAAATTATTTGAAATTTTAATTAATATTAAAATATTTCTCTGATTTTCAGTATACTTCATGTAAAACAAGGCCACTAATGTCTGACTTTTAAAAAGTTATATTTATTTTAATATATGCCCTAAATTTATTTCTTAAAACCTTAGAAACAGACGTATTTTGTAATTTGGATATTTGGAGATTTAAGAAAGATACTAGGTGCATTTTCAAGGATGGCTGGGATAGTGTCTTAAATACATTACTCTACCTGAACTAATCATAAAGATAGTCGCACTAAATGGAAAAAAAAAAAGATAGGAAATAGCATCACAGTCTTCAGGTGAAATTTTGCTGATGATTGAATTTGCAATAATCTTTCAGAAAGCTTTTTTCAGATCATTTTAGATTTTGATATTATAAAGTATCACGGACATAAAGCTACCATTTTTTCCCCTATAGTTTAAGAAATATTTACACATGTGCATATATGTGGAGGTGCATGCATAATTACATATGAGAACACATCTGTATGTGTTCTCTCTTACACAAATGTACATGCATAAATACATGCCTTTTGATGAGTAAATAATATATTGGAAGACAGCTAAGGTTATTTGTTTATGTATTGTCATAGATTGCTTTTACCCTACAATGGCAGTTGAGTTGTAACATAAATTTAAAGTTGCTGCCCCCCAAAAGCCTAAAATATTTTATGTGAGCCTTTACAGAAAAATTCTGCTGATATGTGATATATCCAAATACATCACAATTGTTCCCACTCTAAAAACAGGAAGTTACCATCAGTTTG
Source organism: Condylura cristata (assembly GCF_000260355.1). Classification (NCBI taxonomy): domain Eukaryota; kingdom Metazoa; phylum Chordata; class Mammalia; order Eulipotyphla; family Talpidae; genus Condylura; species Condylura cristata. Next base: position 46,496,105 of record NW_004567111.1, read on the forward strand.
TAGGACCTTAATTTTTAGTGAACTAAACCAAAGCAGATCAATGGATGAATGTACTCTTTCACTACAGTAATTTTTTTTTTTTTTACTATTACAGCTATAATAGTTTGACTATACTTTGAAAAGCTCTTTGAGAGTAAATAAACTTTGCTATTTTAGTTTCTTAAAGTTACTATTACGCTTATTTCTGTTTGATTAAATGTTTTTAAAATTAATATTACATTAGTTTACAACACTGTACCTGTTCAGATATATGCTACCACACCAGGTAGATCTGTTTTCAATGTAGTTTTGAATTGAATTTTAATCTCTAAAAGAACATGTAAATAAGTACTAAAATGATCAATCGAAGTTGTGAGAAATTCTGTCTCACAAATATTATACATATTATTACATTAGTTGTAACAGAAGTAAAAACATTTATGTCAATTTTGTTATTTTAAATGATGTATTAGTCATGATTTAATTTACTTTTGGGATTTTCTGTCTTTAAGTTAGAAAGCAATTCAGGCTATCCTTCTCGCCTGCTGCTCCCCTCAGTAGTGTTCTTAGTCAGGCTGCCTTTCTGCTCCCCACTTGTCTCTGGTGAGTTCTCTCACTGATCCTGCACCTCTGCCCTATACCCCAGTTTTGTATGCATAAATAAATAAATCTTAAAAAAAAAAAAAAAACTTTGTCCAAAAGTTCTGCCTTTCAACTCCACACTCATTTACAATTCTGTAGGCTTTGGTGTGTGTGTGTGTGTGTGTTTATGGTGAAGGAGTACAGTTCTTAAATTAGAAAGTGATTTCTCACTCTTAGCAAATTTGAACCCTCAAAACCTGCCAGTGTTTGCTTAATGGTTTACTCAGCTACAGCAATTCTTTCTTTGCTGCCTGGACCTGCACATTTCTGACTTTTCTATCTAATTAATCATCTCAAGTACTTATATTTTAGTAACTAATTTACCTGATCTTATTTTCAATTGTATATATCATAATATATTCATAATTATCATAATAAACCTCCTAGTAGACAGTTTTCCTCACCATTGGAATTCTTCCCTTCTATGTAATATCCTCCTCTTACACGATTATTGTCGAGAGTCTAGATATTATGTGTATTGGTATAATCATATCACATACACTGTTGGATTAGTATTAGTATTTGTAGTCAGTTTGTTTATTCTGGTGATTTTATATTTGCTTGTAACATACCCTGTTTATTTGACAAAATTTCTAAGTAGTTGAACAGACATATATTTACATCTCTTTTGGGGCTATGTTATAGTTACAAAGTAGAAAAATTCATCTTGGAATAGGAATGTCATAACTGATCCTTGATATAATTTCTGGAATTTTAAATTTTGCTCAGTTCTTTCTCTTAACTTTCAAAAATACTCATGTTTTCATTATTTTTTTTACCTTTCTGTATGTTTTATTTTATCCTTTCACTCCAACTTGCAAACACCCCCTATTTTCGAGTTACCCATCTGCCAAACTACAAAAGCCTTTTTTTCAGTTTTGTTTCCTGTTTCCTCTGTACTTTTGATTAAGCTAATATTTTTGAGCCCCATTTTTGGCAAACAATTCCAATTTGGAATTAGTTGCTATGGACATTCTCTTGGTCAGATATTGTTATCCTCTTATGATAGTGTTATCCTCTTATTGTTTAGTGATTTATGTAGCTTCACACACACACTGAAATGGGATTTCCACATAATTTGAATTCAGGTTCTGATCCTTCACATTGAGTGCTTTTGCTTTTCACATTAGATAAAGACTAGTTCGAAGTGTTAAGAGAATCAATGAGATAGCATATATAAAAGGTGATTTATAAATGATAAATCTTTATTATGTTAAATAATATTAGCTTTGAATTAAAAATCAGAACAATTGGGAAGATATAATATTCATTTCTCTAAATGTCTCTAACACTGGCTCAAACAAAGAGATAGCAGGTTATTTTTATTGGATTATGATGATTGCTAATTAGAAAAATGAAAAACTCTGCCATTTAAGACTTATCCTTGTAAAATATTTTCCTTAGGCATATTTAACCTGAGGCATTCATAGTATCATTAGATATATTTGACTTTCCTGAGCTTATGTTTAAAGTTATACTGACACATTTTTAATTGCTTCTATTTTAAAATGTCAAATATTGGTACAGATTTAGAAGTTGTGCAGGGATGAATTGTCATTTAAAAATGCTTGTGTTTCCAGTATAGGTAGTAAAAAAATACTGGCTTTTTAAAATAATAATAATTTTAACACATAAATACTTACAACCAAAGTGATAAAATACATTTTGAAGGTTGATGGATCTTCCAAAATTTGTTTCTGCTTGTGTTTTCAGTCTCAATGTCAGGTTTTTTGTTTGTTTTTTTTCTTTTGAGGAGAATCCACTAAAACAGTGTGTTCAAAATTATCCAAAACAAATTAGTAAAAGTATGAAGGTCCATTGAGTTCAAATCATAATGCCCTTTTTCAAAGTACTGGGCATACTATTTATAAATTACAGTTCTGCTATATTATCAACCTACTGTCATTTTCTTTCAACAAAGTGATGATGAAACATTTGTTGTATTTTTCTTATGACAGACTGGTCACCTTTGTAAAAATTATGAGTATTCTTGCTACACAGGGAGTTTACCAGTTCATTAAAATGTTAATGTGAGAGCTGAATATAATTTCATGTTTTCCTAATTTTTATTTCAAGTTGTTACATATTTTAAAACTGTAGTACACATAATATGTGGTGAAGGGTTTGTCTGTATCCTGACAGTCTAATCATTCTTTATATAACTTAGAATTTGAAATATATTTGGTAAGGGGATACATACCTTAAATTATGATCCTTTAAATGTATACACCTGACTTAGTTTTTCTTTGTCAGATTTTAAAGTAGTTAAGAATCCATCAGGTGATAAATGTTCCCTTAATTTTTCTGACTCCCAAGCTCCTGAACATAAGAATTGCTGATCAGTTACAGCACTTGTCTCCTAAATGAGTTTTTCACATTTGCCTCTTATTTCATTAGTTAACTGTCTACTGAAAGATGTGGGTAAGATGGAATACCAGTGCCTTTTCACAGTTCGTTCTGTCGGTCTGTATAATAACGATAGGGTCATTAGCAGTGTGGGCACAAAAGGGTATTTATCTATACCCTACAATAAATATACATGCTAGTACTAGGAGGCATTTGAGACTATTTATTGAAATCACACTAAGAAAAAAAATAAAGGGTTTTGGTTCACTCCTTCAGTTAGCAACAACTAATGTAAGAGCATGGCATGTCTTTCTACATGGTACGTTTACCAATTGCATTTATCCCTGCAAAGGAAAACAACAAATCTATTAATTTGATTTTTTTTAATTGGTGAAAAACTTTGAAATTTGTTTCAAATTAGCAAACAGGATGATTAATAGAATGTTCAAAGAGTGTTAATTCTTGCTTAATTTTCCTGTGTTGGCACTTTAAAATACTACCTGCCGGGCTTTTTTTTTTTTTTAATTGTATGCCACACAAGTTGTATTTTTAAATGGAAAAATATTGATGAATATAATTATTCACTAGGGAGAGGAAGAGTATTAGGAAGAGAATTTTCTTACCTATAGAAGGGGAATAAAAATTGTATGCCTCAAGGTATATATGGAAATTAAGTGAGATGACGGCATAAGGCAGGTGACAGTTGCCCAGTACATAGTAAGACATCAGTGAGCAGTAGTTGTTATTACATATATATTATGACATCTAAAGCTTTTCCCTTCTGCCCATTAAGAGAGTTTGAAGTCAGAACAGTGGGATATTGATCGGCATATTAATTTTAAGTGTGAAATTCATGTTGTATTATTTTAAACACCATTTAGCAATTGACAGCCTATGGGGTAATTACCTATTTGTAAATTGTTTTAATTTTGTCTTTGGGGAGAAAATTTAGGCTTCAGTAATTATTATTTTATGCTCCAGGATACAATCACAAGGCAATGTCATTAGGATAAGAACAGCTCTACTACCTTGTCCATTTGATAACATCCCTCACCTTGATTAAACATAGACAGTGCCTTGGCCATATGAACAACCCAGACATAAAAACTTTTGAGTATCTGTTATGCCTCCTTAAATCTGAATATTTAAAAAAAAATATTTTATGTGATATAAAGTACACATTTTTATTTCCATTGAGGAGTTTTATTTCAAAGAAAAATTGTATAAGTTAAAACTGTATAATGTACTAACTTGAAATGATGATTTCTACCATAGTAACTTCATTTTGTTTTAATCTTTCCTTGTCGCAGGCCTTGTTTGTATGAAATCCAGCACATCCGTGGTTGAACTTGTTATGCTGCTTTGTTCTCAGGTACAGGAATCTCATTTATTACATTAAACTACATGAAGATTTTTATTGTCACTGTCAATAGACTGTATTGCATATATATGTCTGTCTATATATCTGTTTTAAACTTCCATCTGTTATTCCATAGTAAAGAAAATTTATGTTGAAACACTTTTATGGATGATCTTGCTTGTAAAATCTGTCTCTTTTCTGTGCTCGTTAGCTGCCTTAACCTTTTCTATCTTCCACTTGCTTCTATCATACTCTGTTTTCCACAAATATATTTTTGCAATTTGTTATATATATATTTGATGCCCTTCCTTACAACTACCTTTTAAAAAATGAAACTGTAGAAATTACAAACTTTATATTTATTGTTAATTACATGCATGATTTCTTCTCCACTAAGAGATACTAAAATTTTAGATTTTTTTTCAATATAACATCTAAAGTAGTTATAATGAATATATGGATATTCATATATTCAGTTCATTAATGATTAATATGATACCTTACTGCTTTCTTTTTTAATGTAGCTTGCATTTTTCAGTATAAAACCTACTTATGCATATAGCTTTATTAATCAGAATGAAGATTTAAAATAGAATTATAATTATTTGCTATGCTTTCTTACCCTTTATAAAAAATAATATGTGCGTGTGGGTGTTGGGGTGTGTAAACTCCATTTTTCTGATGCCCAAATAGGAAGATCTAGTGGTCTTTTCACTAGTTCTGCCAATGTCCTAGTGATCCTAGTTTTCATATTAATATTAAATATAATATGAGAATGAAAGAAAAACTTAAGTATGTTTGTAGTAATCAGTTACTACATGTATCCCATGTTTCCTCATTGGAAAGAAATACATCTAATCTCTTTCTGGTTACTGATCTGCAACCACAACTTACTCCCAAATAGCAGCAATATAATTTTAATTGATCCTTTAAAACTAGTAAAGACAAAACAACCAAGAACTTACCTATAGATTTCCAGTCTTCAAGTTTACTTTCTTAAGAATACGTTCACAGGGTAATCATTATGCTCCTTTCCCCCTTTCAGCTGGGAAGAGTATTAATAAATAGAAGTTAAAGAAACAGCATCCCTGGTTCTGCAGGGCACTTGAAAATAGTTTCTTAATACCAGTGTCCTGAGTTCGAGAGACATGCTGAGAAACCCATCTGTTCTTTCTAGTCTCTTGATGATACATATTTCTAAATATTATTTTATGGGAAAAATAGTACATAATTCCCTCTTCCTTAGCTCTGGATTTCATTGCAGCTCAGAGAAATAAAGAAGAATGTAGCATTAGTGTCTAGTGTCTTTGATGGCCTCATCATCTAATCATAGGTTTAACATTACTCATTTGCTGGCTCCAGGAATTCCTGCCATTAAGGGCCCCAGAGATGAAACTTTGCCTCAGATATTGATTGAAAGGAAGAGTGAGAAATTTAAGCTCTCTGTGCAGGGCACTTTCTTCCTATGTTCCAGCAAAGCAATGTTATAACCTCTTTCATTTTGATTTTTAAGTTGATTTTTTTAAATAATTCAGTGTGCTTAAATATTTCAAGTGGTTAATTGATTAGAATGACTTCATTTAAAAAAAAAATAAAATGTATACTTATATATAAAAAAATACCCTTCTGTTAACATTGAAATTTACTTTCCATAAAATATTTTTAGATATAAATGAGCAATCTCCTGTCGGTACAATTCAGATGGGAGGGGTTTACTAATCTGGTGTGAAAGTGGCCTCCAAAACTAGTTTTATAGACCATTAATTGTTCTAAAGATGTGTAAAACCTTGCCTTTAAGGGCATATACAAAAAATGGACATGTCTTCAGTTTCTTAAAATAACCTGCCATTTTTTCTACTACTCAAATTCAAGATGATTTATAGCCTTATTTTCATCCATTAGCAGCCATAGCGGTAGCAGACTTCTGATAAAGAAAAATAAATAATAGCTAATGGGGCTGTGAAGATTGCTTGGCATAGCATTTTCTAAAGCTGGGTTTCTTCTACAGGCCTTAATGCATCTCTTAGACAGTGGAACTGATCCCTGTAGAATTAGCATAGCTCTTAGCATCTCTTTGTGCTAAGACAGAAGGGATCCTGAATAATCTTTAAAGCTGCAAAGTACTCAGTTTTTTTTTTTAATTTTATATCAACATTTTACAAATATTGGTAGCTCAATGTTATAATCATCATCAGTTATTAGTACTAATAAAATAGCTGAAAAATCTAAGTCAATAATCATACTGATGCACCATATATATACATATATACACACACACAATTTTTCTGCATTGGGAGATAGAACTAAGATACTTCATATTTGTTTTAATTTTTGGTTAAAATATATTTCAATGCAAATGGAATGTTACAGTTTATTTTCTTAAAATGAGATTTTGTTTTTCCCAATTTAGATAAACCATTCAACGATAAAATTTTGTTTGGAGAGGATAGGTGGTTAAGGGTTGAAAAGGAAAGCAATGTTTCTTGAAACATTGTTCTACTTTAATTTGCTACATTACATTAGATGCTTTTTTTCCCCTAGTGCTTTTCATTTCAGAAATGTCATGTTTATAATATATATAAGGATATCGGTTTTTCTTTCCTTCTTATCTGAGCTCCTTGAATAAACTTACTATTGCCAGTGGTTTGTGTGCAAAATATGGTCTAGATTTACATGAGATCGTATTACAAGTGTCTGAGTTACTTGTCAAGGATAATTCAGTTCATATGGACAGCCTTTAAACTCTAAGGGACATGCCATCCAGTTTACCCCACAGAGGAATTCTAGGTCTCTGTGGAAAGTATATTTTAAACTTTAAGAAGTTATCAGCATTATCATTAGATTGCATGTATTGTTCCACAAATAACCCTTCTGAATTTTACTACATTTTGGATACTTTTCCATTAGGCTCTTATGACACAAAGGACACAAAGTAAATTACAAGAATTAGCTATTTCTTCTTCCCTTTAAATATATATGAAAAGTTGTACTTAGAAGCATTTTTAAAAAGTGTTTTTTTTTTTTTGTCATTTGGAAGTACTCAAAGTGTAATGAAACAAAATAAATAATATCGCTTGACAAAATCAGTACTTAAGCAGTAGATATAAAGCACACAGTCAGTTAGTTAATTACCTGCTAAGTTCTTTGGAATATCACAGGTCTGGTACTGTCTTCTGACTACAGTTGGTTGTTGTTTTGAAACTTTTACAACTAGCTGTTGTTGAGATACCTCACATGATTCTATATGTATATCTTCTTTCTCCATTACATTATTCTGAATGTATTGTGTTCTTTGATGGATAGCAGATTTAGTTTTCAAGTAAACTTTTGTAGGTACTATAATAGTTTGTAATTATTTCCAGATTTTTTTTTTAGGAAGTCTCCATCAGAGGTACGCCAGGAAAAATTGAGTGATGTTATCCCATAGGATTTTTTTTTAAGTTTTCATAAGTAAAGCTAAGCAGATGTCACTTGCATTTTTCTGTGCCTCATTTGTCAGTAGAAAATGTTTTATATATTGAGAAACTTTTATGTAAAAAATAACATCTCTTAGTATTTAAGTACTTTCTTACTTGAAGTGCTGATTAAGCATATGTCTGCTTAATAAATCATTTTATCCTCATTAAAAAAAACCCAAATGTATAACTAACATAAAATAAAACTCAGCCTTGCAAGTCTCTAAGATCTGTGTATGAAGTTACTATCATGAATTATTTTGTGGTTTTGTTTGACTTTATTCTTTTCTAAATACTCAGTATGCTTAAATAAAAAGGATTTTAAGTGACTTCATGATGTGATCAAGGCCATAACCCAGCACATCTAAACACAGTTTCTTACAAAAAAACCACAACTAAAGAATATTATTCCTTCCCAAATGATTTTGCTTTTGAACATTTCCAAATTTTTTTCTTCAATTTGATACAGTTTAGTCATATGGAAAGAGGGAAAAGACATACTTTTCTTTTAACTGTACTAAACCTAAGATTGAGGCACAGGGACATTGATAAGACAAATATTGGCACCTAATATTGAATAGTCATTCATGAATATGCAGTATTGAAGAATTTTTGAGGTGTTTAATGAAAAGATGTTAAAAAAAGAATGTAGGGATATACTGGATTTTTTTTCAAATATCTTTAAAGGAAATCCTAAATATAATAATGGAATTGATCACATTCAGTTAGTGATTCCTTAGTAGTTGTTATAGGTTTATTGATACTTTCTTACATTTCTTAAAGAATCTAGTGTTATCTGTAAATGTCCACTATGTAGTTAAATTTGCAATTAAGGAATAAAAAAATATGACATTGACATTTTGAATTGAATATAATATAATACTACCTATGTATGGTTCAGAAAACTGATCCTGTGAATCATTGGTAACATGTTCTTATATTGGTATATTAATATGACAAAAGGTGAATCCTTTGCAGTAATAGATTTTTCTACACAGCATAATCAGGGAAGGATATTCAAGCTAAGGATCCATCTGAGCAAAAGTCTAAAGAGAAATGAACTTGTTACATGTTCAGACCAGAGACCAGCCTCTTTTGGAATACATCAGAAATTAAGTAGTCAAACAATATTTTTATCTGGGTTTATGTATTATATATGGAGTTAGCATTCCTAGGCCGTGTAAGAAACATTTCCTTGAGGGTATATTTTAATATAAAATATTATAGTGTGTTTTTGGAAAAAATTGAAGTTGATAAATATTTTAATGTATGAGTAGCATCAGGTAGTTTATGATGTTTGCTTTTACATGTTCTATTTCTATTTTGATAGGAATAATACCACTTTTATTCATTTTTTATTTTTAATTAAAGCAGATTTATATTATTTTTAAACATCCTTGTCTACTTTTCCACAATATAGGATTTATTATGTGTAGTCACCATAGTTTCTCTAGCACCAAAATGCCCACAACCCTACGTCACCTTTCATTAGTCTCTCCTTTCCTTTTGTTCTTTAACTCTCACCCTCTCCCTCCTCTTTTCCTTCCCCTTCTGTATATCTCCTATCTAATCAGTTTTCAGAGGTTAACCTTACACTTTGTCACATCCTTTGTTTTGTTTCTCTAGATTCTGCATATAAGTGAAATCATCTAGTATTTATCTTTCTTCTCTGGCTCACTTAGTTTAGAATAGTCCCTTTCAGTTATATCCTTGTTGCTTTAAGTGGCATAAATTTATCTTTTTAGATCACTGAGTGTTAATCCATTGTGTGTATGTGTGTGTGTATGTGTATGTGTGTATATATATGTATATATACATATATATAGTGTATATATATATATATATATATGTACACACACACATATACACACACACACACATATAGTCCACTTATCCATTCTGAGGCATTTTGTTTCCATATCTTGGCTCTTGTAAACAGTGTTGCCATAACCTAGGAATATAGGTTGCCTTTCAAATTCATATTTTTGTGTTTTTTGGTAGATACCTAGGAGTGAAATTGGTGAGTTACATGGAATTAAAATATGGAATTGCTAGTCCATTTTTATTCTTTTGAGAACTCTCCATACTTACTTCTATAGGGGTTGGATCAATCTACATTCCCACCAACAATGTAATAGGTTTTCCTTACCCATAATTTGCCAGAATTTGTGTGTGTGTGTGTGTGTGTTTAATATGGGCCATTCTTACAGATGTGAGGAGGTGTGTCATTGTGGTTTTGATATGCATTTTCCTGATGATAAAGTAATGATGAACATTTTTTCGTATGTCTGTTGACCATTTGAATGTCTTCCTTGAAGAGTTGCCTATTCAATTCTTTTGCACATTTTTGATTGGGTAATTTGCTTTTGTTGTTGAGTTGTATAAGCAATTTGTAGATCTTAGATTGCAGTCCTTTATCAGATATACTTTGTGCAGATATTTTTTGCCTCTCAGTAGAGTGTGAAAAGGTCAATGATCAAAATAAGATAATATTTTATTTCTGATTATAAATCATGTATGCATTTTCTCTAAAGGATCCACTCCCACTATTATCTGTGGTGTACAATCATCTCAAAGCCAAGTGGGAAAATTCTTTAAACGTTTTGGATTTTTGAAGTTGATATAATTTTTACCATGCTTTTTTACCAAAATTATGTAATATGTCCTAGTATAAATAAAGTTAAGCAGAAGTTTAAAAATATGGCACATAAAGGTTTTATTCAACTTAAGTCACGATGAATATTTTAAATTATTAGAAAATACAGAGAAAATTATGCAGTAAATATATGTAGTTTACAGGGAAAAAAAGAGAATATAAAACATCACAAAATTTGTATTTAATGTCTCTGAGGAGAATAACTACTGAACCATTGCAATAGAAGCACAGACTCAACTGTCTGTTGTCTACATAATTTATAGCATCCTCCTGAAGATTTAATCAAAGAGTTAAAGAGTACATAATTCAAATAACTTTGATCATTGCAATGAGGTCTTTGTTCTTTATTCCTTTTACTTGAACTCTTTGGAGAATTTAGTAGGAATGTTGAGTCAATCTTATAAGATGTTGTTTTAAGTTATCTGTATAATGTATGGTACTTGTTCCTTTTCAAACACTTCCATCCTTATATATTGATTTATCATATACATCATATTTTTAAACATAAAATGAAAATAATGAATAGATGTTCTAAGCTCATCTGTGTGAAAAAAGGAAAATATAGAGAAATGACAGTACTTGTATTATGCCTTAATTCTCATAACTCTTCCAAATTGGGACAGAAATTAATAGTCTTCACAACCTGTAGGGTAACACTTACTAATGCTATAATTTCTATGATTGTGGAAAGGAAATCAGCATATTCTGAGGTATACAGATTTGACTGCATCAAAACAGACCTCTGCCTTAACTGAAGCTTCTTTCCATACTTTGCCACATTATCCATTTCTTTTATTTCTTTCCAATGGTTTTGGCTTATTTAATTTTCCTGTTATTTTTATGTTTATATGCTTATATTGTATTACAACAGCCTAAAAAAAAAAGTGAATCTCACAGTCCTACAACTATAACACATTCTTTTGCTTCTTGGTGGATTTTTTGTTTCTTTGATATATCAATATACTTTATTTTGACTATTATTTAATAAATAATTTCTTTATCCTATTTTTCTCTATTGTATTTTTATTTATAATTCATTTTGTTTTATTGTTGTTGAAATAACTATGGACTCACCTTTGTACATCTTCCTTCAGTAGTGTCATATAATCTAATATGTTATAAAAATTAGAAAATTGATATTGGAACAATACTGTTACAGGGTGCAGACATTATTTAGTTTTAGGTTTTTTTTTTACATTTATTGTGTTGTGTGTATGTATATTAATGTAATTTTATTCCATGTATTGATATAAACAACTATCACTATCAAAATGCTGGATTTCTTTACAGTTTATCAAATTACTTTCCTTCATGAAGCTGGTTTGGTGTTATATGGATTTAATCTCTCTATCATTCCCCATAGCATTTATAGTGCATGCTTCTAAGTAGTAAATATAGGTACTTGTTCACATTATTTAATTAATGCATGTTTTAATTGGGTAGAGTGATTTTACGTATCTATTACACTGGAATTTCCTAGTTACACTAATTATCATGTCCATTATTTCCTGTCTTCTTGATGTTTTCCGCCCTACTAAAAAAGAAAATAAGTATTATATATTTGCAGCATACATAATATTTATTGACAGCACTTTAAATTGTATAATGTTTAATTTTAAAATAGCCATAAGCAGACTTCTGAAAGATTGCATAAAACCTTAGAGTCTTCTAAAATCACTATATAGGTGTTATTTGTTTCAATTATCCAACAAATTTATACTGTAACAAAGTCCATGTTATTTTTCTGTTGCCACTGATGTCTTCTGTTTTGCTCGGTGCTGTTTCACCCATACTTAGTGCAGTGGCTAACATATACTGTAGATAAGTATTTGTTAATTCTTATTGAATTCATGGTAAAAGGAAAACAGTTTTAATCTCCAAGATGATTTGATTTATTTTTGTAGTAATATATATATATATATATATATATATATATAACTTAAAATATGCCATTTTACGTGCACAATTCACTGCTATTGGTTCCATTCTTAGGGTATAGCCATAATCATGATTGATTTCAAAATTTTCAACATCCAAACAAAAATTGTACCCACTAAATAGAAATTCTCCATTGCCCAGGTTCTAATCCAGTTTTTGTTTCTGATTGCTCCTTTCAATATTCTATATATTTAAAAACCTTAAACAATATTTTTCCTTTGATGTTTGGTTTATGTCACATTGCATGGGTTAAAGGTTCATTCATGTTGGACCATATATTCAAATTCCATCCCATTTTAAGGGTTAGTGATATTACATTCTATATGGATAGTATTGCATTTTATGCATTCATTGATCTTTTGATGAGCACATGGGTTGTTTCTATCTTTTGACTATTGTGAATAATACTTTGTTAACATTGTCCTACAAGTAAAATATTTGAGGCACTATTTCCATTTCTTTCAGGGATGTGTGTAAGAAGTGAAATATCTGACTCAGATGGCAAACCTATGTTTAGCTTTTTTCAGAAAATGCTAGTTTTGTGTAATTGCTGTACTATTTTAGGATTTCATGAGGTATAAAGAACAGTTTCTTATTTTCCATTCTTCATTTGTTAATTTATTGTTAGTGTTTGAATTATAGTCATTCTAGAGTGTGTGTGGTGGTGTCTCAGTTTAGTTTTGATTTGCATTTCCCTGATGACTAATTTTGTGGATCATCTTTGCATGCACTTATGGCAATTTGTATATCCTCTCTGGAAAAATGTCTGCTCAAGTTCTTTGCCCATTTTATAATTGGTTTTTTTATTGTTATTGAGTAGTAGATGTTCTTTATTCAGGGTTAAAGCCCTTATCGAATGTCTGATTTATAAACATTTTTATCAGTATTGCGGATTGTTTTTATTTTCCTGATAGATTACTTTGAAACACAAAGGTTTTTAATTTTAAAGATTGATATCCAATTTATCTATTTTTGGTGTTGTTACCTATACATTGAGTATCTTGTTTATTTATAAATGTGTGACCTAATCCAAGATTAACATTGTACATTTATTATGAAAACTTTCAAAGTGCATACCTAGTTATTTTACTGTCAGCTATTAATAGACATTAAAGATATAGAAAGTAAAATATCATTCTGAAATTCCAAAAGACTTAAGATCAGGTTAATCTTGTATTTTTACCTTAAAATATTCTCCATATTAAAGAAAATTGTTTTCCTTAATTTTATACACAACAAAGGGAATGAGAAATGTGCATTGAACTGAAATGGTAGGAATACTGGTGGGAAAAAAAGTTGTATCATGGCCCTGAGATTTCTACTAGGTCATCTAACTACCATAAAGTGATTGTGAAGAGAACATAGGGATTTCATTGTCATCCTTCTGGAACATATTTGTCTTCAAAGTGTTTCGTTTCAAAGGGTACTTAACTTGATATCCAATTCTCTGAAAAAGTCCTTCATCTTGAGGAAATTTTTTACATCCATGTAGAAGAGTCAAAAAATTGTGACGAAGCTGTCGTAAAGATTTGGCAGCTCTCTGCAGGTATTCAAACCCACTTAGCATGTTGCCTTATGAAGATATAAATTTCATGTCTATGTTCATTTCTTCAGTAGTGTGTAAGTGAATTTATGTATATGTACATTTTTTTTTCTCGGAAGGCAAAATGCTTTCTGTAATGATTTGTATGTAAAATTTCAAAATATTCTTTTTTTTCCTGATATTGTCATGGTATTAAGGTATAGTTCTCATGTATATATTTCCCTTATGTTAAATTAATTCTCTAAGTTCACAACTCACAGAAAATTATTAAAGAACTAGGAATTGATTGTGTATCCCTTTCCTATCAAACTATATTTCATTTGGCAGCTTTCAGAATAGTTATATTTTAGCAAACACAACAAAAAATACTAAGTTTCTTCTCTAGGCTATGTCATTTCCTTGTCACAATTTTACATGTCTCTGATTTAATGTTTTACCTATTCTCTTGAAATCCCTAGAAGCAACTACATAGTGATTTTCATTTAAAAAATATTTTTAAATGCAAAAACTGTGGATCATTGTAAAATAATGTACTCATTGCTTAACATATTAGTTCTATATATTATTTACACACTCATTGTAAGTAAGCACTTTCACTCCTACATAAATACCATTTTGAGACTGGAAAGACATGATATAGCTGGAAAGGACTCTAGATATCTCCTTATTTTGAAGATGCAATTATGATGTAATAGTTTACTATTTTACAAGTGAGTAGAAGGAAGTTTGGGTAATTGAACATTGAAAAATATGAAGGGATTATACACACACACACACACACACATTACTTCATAACAACTTATTTAAATATGCTGACAAGTTAGGTACTTTGGGGTTTATATGAATGTAAACCCTGAATGTAGTAGCCTCATTTTTTTTTTTAATGTAGCCTATTGAGAGAGGGAAAAAAATGACTGAACTTAGTGGTTTTCAACATTGTTTACACATCAAAACCACTTGGGAAGTTTTTTTTTTTTTTTAAGTTTATTTTTACATCATTTTGCATATTTTTTTTTTCCATCTCGATTGTAATCCCCGCGG
>NW_004567111.1:46512129-46523877 GCF_000260355.1 Condylura cristata
TATGTCTAGGTCTTTAATCCACTTCGAGTTGATTTTTGTGACTGGAGTGAGGCAGTGATCTAGTTTCATTTTTTTGCATGTAGCTTCCCAGTTTTCCACTTGGGAAGTTTTAAAGTAATACCAATACCTATCTCCCATCCTTAGAAATTAGTTGATATAACTGGTATTTTTTTTTTAAACAACTTCTCTGTCGGTTCTTTTGTTTGGCCAGAATTTGAGAACCATAGACTTAAGTGATAGCACCATACATTGGGGGGAATTAAATTTATTTCATCAGCAAAAATACCATGATGTTTATATAAAAATGCTAGATACTTGACTTTTACTAGTTATACAGTTAAAAAGAGTTCTTTCCTTTCATTAAGGAATTTTTAACCTAGTGGGTAGACATACTCATCTATTAGATTACTACAAAATTATGTTTCAGAGGAAACAGTCTATGATTGCTGAAAGTAATATTAACGTTAAGAAATTAGTGATCTAGGTTTTTGTCCCATTTCCCATAAAATTATTATTACTTTTGTATATTTTTCTATTTACTACTGTGCTGGAATGAACTCTGAAATATTGCCTTTCGCATAGAAGTAAGATCTAAAAAGGCATCAGTAGCTGCAGATAACCAAAGGAGAATCATGTCTTATGTTTTTTTCTAAAAGGTTGCTTGCCTTCACATCCCTTTTTTTCTTACACTTCAGCATTTTTACTAATTTGACCATGTACCATATTTTACCAAAAATGTAAAGAAATGGGTTTCTTAAAGATGCCCGAAATTGATTATTTATGTGCCTTTATAACTGCTGTTCAGAAATTATTAAACAAACTTGCATAAACACCTACATATTGAGAGATTAATTTAAGTCCAGTCCTAAAGCCCATAAACACCTAGTGAAAAATTATTTTAAAATTTTCTAGTTTTAGTGCTGTTGTATGATTAAGATGAAATGGATAGTCAAGAAGAGATGGGGGTTTGACACAAACTGTATCACATTCCACCCACCATAAGCACAGACATCTTGTGCTCTTATGTTTTGAAATGAATGTTTACTATATTTTTATATTTCTTGTCATTTGAAATCAAGTTTCTTGACTTTTATTCCTCTTTCTCAGTAGAGAAGTGAATATGTATCTACAGGAACCAATATTTACTGCCTGAGGCTTTCTATCATAACACTATTTTTAAAATAAAAACATTTTATTTTTTGTCTAAATGTGTTACTGTGATAATATTAATCCACAACTCCTATATGATTTAGAGTTGCAACTTTGCATTCCATCAGATATGTGTCGCCATACCCACCACCAGTATAACACCATTCTCCATCACAGGCCACAGCCTCTCCCATCTTTGCTGCCTACCCACCCCCAACTTCCCTTAGGTAATCTCAATTCTGCACACAGATTTCTAGCATTTGTTGTGGTTTTTGTTAAGTCCTCCTAAATATCAGCTTGGGTCCTCTTAAATCTGCTGCTATTTCAATTTACTCAAAAATGACAAATTACTGATAACACATTTAACTTTTAGATTAAGATCTCATGGTTGTACACTTTCATTGATTTATTAAATTTTAAACACTGATATCCTTAGCTCACTGATATCCTTGTGTTAGTTATTATCTTGACAATTTTATTCACATTACATGTTTATACTAATAAGAAAGCTTTGGTATACAAATATGAAGAAATCATATTTAGGAAGTGATCTGGACGAATCTGTTCTTCAATGTGCCGCAGTTTTTGTTGTATAAGAAGTCATTTTCTTTTAAAGCTATAATATATTAAACATGAAGTATTCCTGGAAAAAAAAACAACAACCTGTACTGTTTATATGATTTTGTTTCACAATAGATATGGGATATAAAATTGACATGAAAAATTTGAAGATGGTGTTATTAAGATATTTTGTGAGAATGTAGCATTCCCTCTAATTGTTGTAGACAGAAAGATTTAAACATTTATGTAAGCTATGTATGATGCAATAACAGTTTTGTCAAATGAATACATTTTAGTTAAAGTTTATGATAGCTAGAATACAAGAAGTTAGCTAAAAACAGAGTTATTTTGTGCTTTTATATGATCATTATTATCCCCAAGCCATTGTGCTTCTATTCCCCTGTGTTGGTCTGTCTTCTGGGGAAAGGTAGGTTTATGATTTTTTCCTATAATCTGTCACATATTAAGCTAGATCAGATAATAATAACACACCAGATATACTTAATTTGAGTGAACGCAGTTTATTCCTGGCATGTTTGTAAAGCTTTCAGGGTAAACATGGTTAGGAGAAAGTGAATGTTAGGAGCAGAGCATGTTTCTTCTATAGTTGAATTTGTGGTCAGGACCTTTGTGAGGCCAGAATAGTAAGGCAGGAAAATCAAGTAGGAGGGGCTTACATAGATGGGTCACATGATGATCCGTAAGAATTTTTTTAAAATAAGGTTGAGTTATTTTATTTAATTGTAATATTGTTTTCAGTCATGTGAACTACTCATGTAAATAGAATTATTCATTTTCAAATCACTAGAAGTGCATTATTTATATTTCTGATTTTCACATGATTATCTCAATGAAAATTCTCTATAGATTTCTACCCCAAACATTTCTAATTCTTGTATAGTTACATCATCAATTGTTTGGTTCCCTGGAAGGAAGTTTTGTGCTGAAATACCCTCTGTTCTTGTGATTTTTACTTTCCATCTCAATCTACATCAAGCATGAAATTTACTCAGAATTCAAAATTACCTTCTAAGCTAAGTAATGCGGGACTGCTTTTCAGTATTTGATTTCTTAAAAGAAGTTATAAAACATTTAAAAAGAATGTTATGTTGAGGTTAACAACATGCTCCTTAGACCAGATGTTACTTTCATTTACATGTTCATTTTTCTTATATTTCACTTGGTTTCTCCTTTTAGGAATGGCAAAATTCCATTCAGAAGAATGCAGGACTTGCATTTATTGAACTCATCAATGAAGGAAGGTAATTCACCTTACCATTTATAGACAACAAGTCAAGTATAGTTTATTCCACTGGGCCACTGCTTCTTTCCTGCCATCTGTTCCTAAAATGTATAAGAAAATATATTTAAGTTAAATCATTTATAGCACAGGTACTGGACTTTAAAGGAACAAAGTTTAAATATAAGACATACTTAATAGGGGGAGAAAAAGGCCTGTATGGAATAAATGGACATAGTTTACAAGATCTTATGAGATTTTAGCCACATTTAACTAAGTCAGTGAAGTTGTTTTACACAGATCAAGTGAACCCAATCTGCAGGCCCATCTGCCACTCCATCTGTTTTCAGTGCCATGCTTCATGTATGCTCCCTTAGCCTGTCTCAGTCATGTAAAATAGTTTTATCTATGCTATGTTCTCTGGTGTACAGTGGAAAATGTAAAGGATGTAAATACAGAACGTCTAGCCATCCATTAGGAATTTATAAATATATCAATGGTAAAATGATATTATGACTAAAATTATGTTTGAGTCCACTACTGGATCGCTTGTTGACAATCATTTTTTTCACCACTTTGACATCTATAGCTCTGTGGACCTGGGCCCTACAACCTTTACAATTGAATTTCTTATATGGTGTATTCTTTGAAAGATGATGACTGGATATTTAATATAACGTGTGTTTTACTTCAAAACACATTTAATTAAATTGATAAGGTAATGATATTCATTGTATATGAAAGTTACCATGGAAGGTATCATAAAAGAATACTTTATAAAACATTCAAGTGTTACATATAGATATTTTTTAAAAATTAACAAATTTAGTTCAGTGCTCTTTTCCAGCAAATATTCTGAAAAATAGCTTGTTTTTGTAAGTTTACTTTATTGCATATTTTCATGCAGATATTCCAAACTGAATTATTTTAAATCATGATAATGTAACTCCAATAGTTAAAATAAGTTTTGAAAGAAAACTTTAGTTTTCTTTTACAGTTTATTTAATACTTTTATATAATAATGTTATTTCTTATAAATTTCTATTATGTTAAGAATTGATATTACTATCTATCTTTAAGTGATAAAAAAAATAGGGAAAAATTGCCTAAACTACAATCATATGTTATAGAAATCTCTACATTTTTTTTTTTAAAGATTTATTTATTTGTGCATACAGAACTGGGGTACAGGCCAGAGGCTCAGGGACGGTGAGAAGCTTCACCAGAGACAGAGTGGGGAGCAGAACAGGCAGATCTACCAAGTACACTGCTGAGGGAAGCAGCGGGCGGGTCAGGAGAGGTCTGGCTCGCCATGTGGTCTCCTCCCGGCAGGCGGCAGGCGGGAATCGAACTCATGCGGAAGTGGCTTCAGATTCTCAGTGCTGTGCTTTAACCCGCTGCGCCACCAGGGAGGGCCGAAATCTCTACATTTTTATGTGTGTGTGTATGTATATGTGTCTTTCTAGATATGTGTTATATATACAATACATATACATACACATACACACTAAACTTGCATCCATCCTCAAAGTTAACTCAAAATCACAGACCTAAGTGTAGAATGGAAATCTCTAAAACTTTTAGAAAATAATATAGGCTAAAATCTATATAACTTTGGGTTTAGTGATGCATACTCAAAAGATATGATACATGAAAAAGAAAAGAACTGAGAATTTGGAGATTATTAATTTAAATGTTATACTCTATGTAAAATACTGTGAAGAGAATAAAAAAACAATTCACAGAGTAAGAAAATATATTTTCTAGCAACACATGTGATACAGGAATGTTGTCCAAAATATACAAAGAACTCTCAAATTCCAGCAATAATTTGTTAAACAAACTGGCTTAAAAAAATAGATCAAAGTCTATAACAGATACTTCCCCAAAGATGATATACAAATGGTAAATACAAGTAACAAAATATGCTCCACATCATGTACACTCAGGGCAATAGAAATTAAAACAAGGGGATACCATTACAAGCTTATTAGAATGAACAAAATCTAGAACAGTGACAACGCCAAATGTGAGCAAGGTTGTAGAACAATAGGGATTCTCATTCATTGCTGGCAAAAATGCAAAATGGCATGGCTTCTTTGAAAGACAGTTAGCAGTTTCTATAAAACTGAACAAAAGCTTACCATAGGATCTGGCAGTTTTATTCGTTGGCATCTTCTCAAAGGAGTTGTATGGACATAAACTTAAGTTGTTTATGGCCATACAAAAACCTGCATGTGGATGTTTATAGCAGCTTTATTCTTAACTCTAGAACCTGGAATCAACCAAGCTGTCCTTTAGTAGGATAATGGATAAATAAACAACCGTTCATTTATATGCTTTATCCGACAGGGAAATATTTATATTTGTTTTTTAGTGGTAATACGAAATGAACTATGAAGCCATAGGAGTATATGAAGTAACTTTGATTATATATTACAGAATCCAAGAATTCAATTTGAAAATAACAGTTTTGAGGCGGTGGGAGTAAGGGAAAGAAGTACTGTGTACACAGAGAACAGAGGGTTTATAGGGCAGTGAATATACTCTGTGTGATAGTATAGTGTTAGATATATTTGTCCAAGTCTATGGAATAGACAGCATCCATATTGAACCCTAATATAAACTATGGATTTGAATCCTTTGCTCAAGTTTGACATGAACCTAAATTTCATTTAAATAAGTAGTCTAATAAAAAAAAAATGTAGGTTCCCTAAAGTACATTCAAGCAGAATCCACTGCTTGAGAACTAGGATATGATTAAAACATAAATAGGTGAAACACATACACAAAAATAGATAAAGACATAACATTCTGGGCCAGGAATATAATGTAGTACAAAAGGCTGAAGGCAAAAGATAGCAACACAATGCTGGAAAGCTATTTTCAGCCAGCCAGCAGCTATGGTGTGTTTGTTAGTAGCCAGCCACAAAGAGGCAATGGTTATTTACAAAGGTCATGCCATTAAGGAATATTTGTAATCTATGTTAAGGTGTTACTGAAGAAGTTTAGGTGTGATTCACATTGTGACAAATGGATTCCAGGGACTCAAAACTAAAGCAGAATTACAAATTTGACATTTCAGCAATCTGTTGAAGATGATGGTGTCATAGACTAACCATGGACAAATTTGAGATACCTTTTGGAAGTAAAAGCCTTAGTATTTTTGATAGGTTAGATGGTAGAGAGGAAAGGAAGACTCAGAGACAACTTGAATTTTGGCTTTAGTTAAGTAGATGAGTTATACTATAAATTTAGTTTCTTAGAACAATGTAGAAGGAGGAGCATGAACTGGATAAAATATGTTTTCTCTTTTAGTTATACTGAATTTAAAATTCCTGTAAAATATTCAAGTGAACAGCTTGAATAGGAATTATGATATCTGGATCTCTAAGGCTCCAAAAAGGCAACTGGCACAGAGATTTATACTTAGGTACCCTCAGCTTTTATGTGGTAGATAATAAATAAGTATAAAGATGTGACACTCAGGGGAGTATAAAATGAATCCTGACATTTGTGCTAGAAGTCCTCTTACCCACATCTTTATGTGATTGTCTGTTTCCTATCACTTAGGAATCAGTTTAATGCCGCCCTTGCAGAGGGGCTTCTCTCATCATCTTACTGAGTTGTCACACCTCTGTCACTCTTTTAACATTTAATATTCCCTCAAATTACCTTGTCTGTTTAAGTCTTTGTTGACCACTAAGATGTACTTTTATTAAAAACTCCTATCTTATTTACTTAGTCCAAATATGTAGCAAAAGAATGATGAAAAAAATTGACGAGTGAGTGTTTGAGAAGAATAGTCAACAAGAGAATTTTTAAGTAAGCATTAAAGGGATCTGAAACACTGGCTTTAGTCACAAGAGAGTTGTGTTGATTCGTCCAATCTTATTATACTAGAGAGTACTTGTGTGCTAAGATTCTGTGTTCAGGCTCAGCTGCTATTTTATAGAGTGTAAGGTCTATTGGAGACAACAGTCTTAGTTAAAATAATTACAGGTTAATAAATGCAGCAAAATGCATGTAAAAGATGTTATGGGAACAGATAATTGAGGGAAGTAATTTTGAGAAAGAACTTATTTGACTAGAATACTGAGAACAGGAGCCAAAGGAGTAAGTGTGTGATGAATAGACAGAAAGTACATAAGAAATTTGTGCACATGGAAAGGGATTGCTGCAGGCATGGATAAAGCTTTGAATTTTAAAAATGGTGGTATGGGTACTTTTTAGAATGAAGGGCTTGCATGTTTTTTTAAAATGTTAATGGGGGGAAAAAAACACACCACAACGGAAAGAAAGAAACAGTGATTACTTTATTGAAAGAGTAAAGTCTGTGAGACATGAAACTGAGGCACAGAGATTGGTCTTGTGGAAAACACTAAGAAGGATCCAGATACTTAAATTGTTGACAGGATTCAGAGTGGTCTTTTATGTGGCCTTCTATTTTCTCTTTGAAGTGACAGGAACATTTACTAAGAATGGATGAAATTCTGGTAGTGGCGCATCATATTTGAAAATTGGAGAAAAGATAACCACTGTAGAGAAATGCAAGGAAAAAAAAAAAAAGGCAACCTAGGGTGTTTACTGGAATGTTGGGTGATTTAGCTAAGTTGTGCTCTCTTTGATGCTGTAATAGTTTCCCCAGTAGTTCACAACACAAAGATGGACATTTGCTTTAAGACATCCATTTCTCTTTCTTTAGTGAAAAAAATATATATTTTTTCACTGAGTTCTATCCTAACTGCTTCCTAAATCTGCTCAGGTACCTTCCTATATTCTCATAGCACCTTCCATTTTCCCTGGTTTATATTTATTATATACTTACTGTCATTCCTATTTACTTATAGTTTATTTATATGGCTGTTTCCAAAGTTACTTTATAACATGTAGTATAGTTACATTTTTTTGTACTAAATTTAAATTCCAGTTCTCCCATTAATAAACTCTTCTTCTGCTCTAGGAATGTAACAATCTCCATCTAACATTGTATTACACTTACAGAATATTTTGACATTCTCCTTACCTAGTTTCTCTGAAGGTTGGAACTAATATACTTGATAATTACTACAATTGCTACAATGCAGACTCTTAAAATTAAAGGTTTTTTGTTATGATTTGTAGTATGAATTAAGTATTTTCTGACTCTCACCTTTTGTTTGGTTCATTTCCTATTTCATTTAGAACAATATCACATTTACATAGTTAGCATATAGACATGTTTAAAAAAATAATCCTTTTGTTTGTGTGACTTCTGTTTATTGATGCCTACTCTGTTAAGCCCAAACTTTATACTTTATAACCACATTCTGTCTTATTTGTGTGAATGTGTAGCATTTTTCTGCTGGCTTAAAATGAAAGATAAAAAGCACTTCCTCAATTGTTAAAATATCAGTTTTTAATTTGTCCTTGTGGGAAAGAAGATAAAAATCTTTAAGTGGAAATTGTTATAAATGTTTATCCTACTTAACAGCTACACTCATGAATATAATTCATCAATCATAGCTGGTGAAAGCAATTGTGCAGTTGTCTGCAATTAACAGGACAAAAACAGTTGATGAATGTGCAACTGAATTAAAGTACTCCCTAGGACAGGCTGAAATTATAAACTGGATCATTTAAAGGAATCTAACAAAGGATCTTTATAATTAAAACAAAGCAAGGTTAATGGGATGTAAAATTGCCTATAATATCTTAGCAATAATAATTTGATTTTAAATTATTAAAATATGAATTGAACTACAAAGCAAATAGGAAAGACTTTTTTAAATTGTGTAATTTGAATGAACTTTTGAAATAAATTAATCATATTCCTAGAAAACCTTTATCACTCTTTTGAAAGCATATAGGATATAATTAATTAATGGATATTCATACAAAAACAGTCTATAGTCTTGTTTCACAATGAATTTTAAATGAGCTTTACAAATAGGAAAATATATAACTTGCATTTCTTAGGTTTGTCAGAAGAAAAGCAGATTGCAGCCATATAATTCTTTTATTATAAAGACTCAATATAAATGTGTCCTTTAACAAATGCTATTTAATAATTAGCAAATAAGTTTTAGTTTGCTTGAGTTTGTTTCATGTCTTTGAGTTAGCAAAAACTGTTTTAAAAATAGTAACTTCCAAAACTGTAGGATAAGAAACTATTTTCTTAGAGTTGAGACTAGTTTAATTTCAAACTAAAAATCCCTAACACAAAGAAACTTTTCTCCATATTTTCTCATATAAAAACTAATTACGCATTTTTCTATGAATCTGTTACTCATTTTCATCATATAATAAGTTACTAAGTATGCTATTTTGTGAATGAATGACAAAAAATCTTGTGCCTTTACCGATTACATTATATAGATCTTCAATAATTGTTAATTTATAGAATTAAGACATCGGTGCAAAAGTAAAATGATATTGATTGAAAAGAAAAATAAAAAAGTCCCATCTATAAATGGAACTAAATCTCAAGTGGTAGAGAAATATGTTTCAGAATGAAGTGATCATAAATTTCATTTAATTATATTTTTAACCAAGTTTAACATTAGGTCTATGTGCATATGTTTAGTTTTTGTTCCCTGAGAAGTATTTATATATACTTTCCTGTGAGACATTATTTTTTTAACTTAAGAGAAATTCAAGTAATATTAATCTGTAAAAATAGAGAGAACTTGAGTTTCTTTATATTAAAAATCAAAAATGCTGTTTTATGTGAAGGGGACCTTATTTTTGTTTGTTTAATATCTGTGCCATAATTTTCTTTTTGTTTTCCAGTTGTTTCTTTTTAAAGATTTATTTTATTTACGTACAGAACTGGGCTACAGGCCAGAGGTGAGGAGCGGTGAGAGGATTCACCAGAGACAGAGTGGGGGAGGAGAATAGGCAGATTGACGAAGTACACTACGAGGGGAGCAGCAGGTGGGTCAGGAGAGATGTGCTGTGCCATGTGGGTCACCTCTGGGGCAGGGATCGAACTCATGTTGAAGTGGCTTTAGTTTCTTAGGGCTGTGAACCACCAGGGTGAGGGCCCAGTTTTCTTATTTTTTATTTGTTAGGGACATATTTTTTTGTTGTTGTTCTTAGCTTGATTGCAAGAACATGCCAGTTAAGACATCAGCTGTTCAATGTCTTTATTTAATTTTCAGCCATTCTTTGTATAAAATTGAATGCATCAACAGCCAAGAGAAGAGGCAAAAGAGCTGGTATGTGTGACTGGTGTGTTCTTTAAATAACAGATGCAGGTCAACAGGAACTTATAGGTTGCAGAAAGGGCTATGCTAACATAAAGGTATTTTGTAGGATGTGACCAGTCTGAGATGTAATAAAGGTGAGAGGTGAAGGAATAGAACAGGCAAAAAGGTAAAGTAAGAATATAGTTATGGCCTGAGCTGAGGAATTGGAGCAGTGAGTTATAGGCTGATTAGTTGTCTTGTTGGTAATATGAGAAGACTGTGTAATTTTTACTGCTGAATTATTATTGCATAGACTAACATTTACAAAATCAAAGTATTTCTTTTGTAAGATGTATTTCATAAGTATCACAATTCAAACTGGGAAAGGATTAAGAAAAAAAATTAATTACAAAGGTAATATAACATCTATATAGATGTTTCTGAACTTCTTAATATCCCTATAATTATAAGATATGAAGAAAACCATGAAAAACACTCATAAAATTCTCATTAATCAGTGATGCAAATATGTATTTCATGAGATCTTCATTTCCAAGTAATTTTATAATTGAGTATTAAAATTTAAATGCAGAAAAAAATAAACAGTTTAAAATGTCACAGGTAGTACATGCCTAAGTACAAATAAAGGGTGCCAAAAAATATATAAATATTTTAGAGAATGATCTGTTCCAATGGAGAGTAGTAATTACAGGAGTCATCTTTTAGGACTGAGGCCCTAAACAAGTATAGGCAGGCAGCAGCAATCAAAAAATTACATATATCAATCCTAGTTGCTCATGTATGTGAAAATTAAGAAATAGAACAAAAGAAATTATCTTTACTCTTTATTATCTAATAAAAATTAATGTGTCCATAATTTTACTTATAAAATTATGGTCTTTGAGGTTTTTGTTATTTAAATAATAAAAGTCTTCCTGAATTTTAAGTGATGGCCTGATTTACTTAATTAGTACTGATGATAGTGTTTATAGCATTATTTCTATATCATGTAATTTTAAAAAGCATTATTCATACTCATGTAATTTTAAAAAGCATTATTCATACTCATGAATCAGACTTCCAAACAAATTATACTGAAGTGTAGATTTCTTTCATTTCTATCAATAGTGTTAAAAAACAATGGACTTACTTAAGAATGGAGCTGACATTAACAACATATTTAAATATTTATACTGAACATTTAAGGCAAGAACAATACCAATATACTTGAAGTCTCCAAGTTTGAAGAATAGCTAATACCTTTACAGGTCATTTTATGAGACCTTATCACCCTGTATCACCAAAAGTATTACCAAAATGAAATTACAAGCCAAAACTCAACATAAACCTAGGTACAATAGTCCCTAATATACTTGACCAATCAAATATGGCAAAATATCAAATAATTTTATCAGAAGAGGTATTCATGTAAATAAATAATGCAAAGTTGTTTTAATATTAAAAGAATTCATCATGATATACCATACTAGTTAATAGACTAAAAAATAAAAATTATGAATATTTTATTAAATGTAGGAAAAACATTTGAAAGATTCAGCATCTACTCATGATAAAAGCTCTCATTAAACTAGTTCACTGTGCTAACTGGAATATATGTGTGTATATATA
>NW_004567111.1:46523977-46577703 GCF_000260355.1 Condylura cristata
TATATATATATAAGCTAACATTCTATTCAGTGGTGAAAAATTACAGAAATATTACAATGTTGTTTTCTCTCACACATGTGTCTACACTGGACTGGAAGTCTTAGCCAATTCAATTAAGCAGGTAGAAATTGCTAAGATATCTGAACAATACATACAAGAAGTAGTAAATTAAGTTACCACAGTCACAGGATATTTGATCAGTATTCAAAATCAAGTATAACATTTATGAAATATAAATTTTAAAATATAATAGCATCAAAAACATGAAATACTTAGAATGGTATTTAATAAAATAGGTAAAAAGTACAATATTTTTCTGCAAACTATTTTTTAAAAATGAAGAAATATATTGTGTTCATGGATCAGAAGAGTTAGTATGGTTAAGGTGTCAATGCTCCCCAAACTAATCTAATCAAAAATCTAACAGATCTTATTTTAATAGAACTTATCGGACTGATCTTTAAATTTCTATGAAAGTGCAAAGGATCTGTGACAGCCAAAGCACATTGAGAAAGAACAGAGTTGGAGGACTAGTGTGAAAATATATAGGTAGATCGATGATAGGGAAAAGAAAATCTTACAACTCAATAATAAAATGACAAATTACCAAATACAAAATGGGTAAATAATTTGAAAGCATACTGCACCAAAGAATATACATAAATGGGCAGTCAGCATGTTAAAGATACTCCACATCATTATTCATTTGGATAATGCAATTTTAAACCATAATGAAACAATATTGCTCACCTACTATACTATAATGGGTGTAATTCAATCGACTGGCAACACTAAGCCTTAGTGCAGAGTGAAGCCTTGCGATTGCAATGAGAAATTATATACTCATTTGGAAAACATATACTTACCATTTGATCCAGTAATTCCAAGTGTAGCTATTTTCCCAAGAGAAATGAAAATATAGATCCGCATTAAAACATGGATGTGAATGTTTATAGTAGCTTTATACCAACAACTAGAAATAATTCAAATGTCCATCAACGACAGAAATAGATAAACTATTTAGACTCTATCATTATGTCAGTTATTCTTTGGCAATCATACTATATGATTTAATTTATGTAATGCTATGGAGAAGACAAGGTTATAGGGACAGATTTTTTTAACTACTTGCTGAACTGGCAAAGAATAGGCATAACGTAACATTTTGGGTCACGGAAATCATGATTGCAGTGATGTCTTCCTGAAATAGGTGTTTTTCCAAACTTCTCAAACTGTGCATTTGAGTAATTAATTTCATTACATGTAAACTGCACCTCAGTAAACCTAACTTGTTTATTTTAAAAACTGTAGTAGTACTCCATTACTTATTAAGTTCAGCTTTGTAATGTGATCTTTTTTATCTGGCCACCTTTACCTGACCATACTGAATTAAGTGGCCTTCATTTACTCCCAGAACACCCTTAGATCATACTTACGTTTCATTGTAATTTACTACCACAGTAAATTTGTGTTGAGTGAGTTAACACCTAATCCCTTTTCTCAGTCTGTGGAATGCCCATTAGAAGCCTCACCAAACTGATTACATTTCCCAAACAAGTCAAACAGGATTGCTTCTTTTTCTGACTTTAGGTGAGTTACCTAATCTTTCTAAGCCTTAGTTGCTTCTTATGTATAACTGTATATAATAAGCTGTCAAATGAAGTAAAAATCAGATAAAATGATACCTAGGATGCACTTAGTCTGATTAGTAATCCATTCTCAGTGTTCTAGCACATTAAGCAGAACATGAAAACTGGCAATTGCTTTTATTATTATTTAAGTAGCATTTGAGTTGGGTTTTGAAAATAAAAGAAGTTGAGAAAACTGGCATTAGATGTTTGTTGAGGAGTACTGATAGATCTTGTAAGTTCTCACTTGATAATGCCAGTACTCCCTCATTGTCTATAGCACATTTTATACTAAACTCTGACACATATAGAAGTTATAGGGGAGAGTGGTAGTGATGTCTAGTCAAAGCATACTGTGCTACTTACCAAGCAAACAGCAAAGTGAAAGGCTGTATATTATTTATGCTTCCCTTCTTTTGCAAAAGAAACATTTTCCATCATTTTATTCTCTAGCTTTTATATTCATGCTGGTAGATTCAAAAAATAGAAATTATATTTTTAGTTAAGAGAGCTCTGATTGGGACTCATATTCATAGTGACCTACTCCAAGATCAGTGTGTTCAGAATCCGTGTATACTGTAGATGAATAAGTTAAGTTATCCTAAAGGCAGTTGTTTTATGTAGAAGAGTTAATAATATCCACCATCACTAAAGAGATTGGAAAGAGTTAAAGTGAAACATTTTCTGTAAATTGACTTTTCTGGCCTATGTACAAGTTACGAGTAACCCCCTGTATGTATATATCATACAACTGAAGAGATAATACTTTTTCATATAATGATTGAACTATTATTAGAATACCAGGAGTGAAATAACTTTAGTCTAACATTTTAGTATAACTATGTTTCCTTTATAATTTTCCTAATGATGTTATTTCTAAACCACTAAGGTTTTGTGACTATGTACTGAATGAAGCCAACTGAAAAATCAAATACAGATTTTACCATCATTTACATTGTGTTTGTTAATTCAGTCTTCTTTGTATTTCAATATGTGTCAGTAGCATTAGGGATGTTTATTAAGCATAGATGTTAGTCTCAATTCAGACTTTTGGAATCAGAATCCCTGGGTGGAACTTGACATCATAATTCTTAGTATCTTTGATGAACACCAAAGTTTTGGTGTTATTACACTTAATTCACTCATTTTGCCAGCAATAAAAAATTATCAGCATGTTTCTCCAAGGCAAGCAACAAAAATACAGTCATATGATAAGTATTTTTTTATGCTGCTTTTAAATATATTAATTGCTTAGGTTCATAAGTAAATGTAATGTTATGTTTTTTATGTATTTGAGGTTGTAAGATTTATAAGAAATATAAGTGATAAGAAAATGAAATGCTAATATGTGGATCCTTGTTTTTTGTCTAACGCAATTATTTAGCTCCTAAACTTTAGAATTAACTTTGCTAATTCCCTCTCTTCACTCCACTTTATCTTTTGATCCCTCTTTCTCTTCGACATTCAATCCTCATATATCAATCTAAAACTTCAGAATTGTTCTTTTGGTTTATCTTCTTTTCTCTACTTTTTCCCAGTGAATACTCTACTTCCATAGTGAATCTATTCTGAATCAAGTGTGAGTATGTATAAGTTACATATAATCAGTTGACCCAAAGGCATATAGAATTGATAGAATTTATCCTATATGAAGGATTTAGTATTTTAAGAGAATAAGTTATTTTAATATGTATTTTCCACTAATAGCCATATGAAGAGATTCTTAAGTCTCTAGTGTCTATTTAAGTTGCTAATGTCTGTCCTTTGTCAGTATCAGTAGAAGGACTCATAATATCCTCCACTGACCACCACTTTTGGCCAAGTTTTCTAATCTTTGCATTTTGCAACTTAAAAGCTTGAGTAACATGAATCACAATCCAAAACAATAGATGATTGATATTAAGTTCATTTAATGATTAATAGTTCATTTAAACTTACATACTAAATTACTAGCTTGAATTATAAATATGCAGAATTTGTTTGAAGTCCTACCACAGGCCTGACATGGAAAGTCAAGAATTTGCTAACATTTTTTTCTTCTAAGGAAAGATATCTAAAGATAACAAATGTATTAAAATGTTACCATTTAAAAAATGAATTAGCATTTTTTGGATGCTGAGTATATGACAAAAATTTTGACAAGTACTCTCATATACTCCTCATAACAACCCTATGAGATAAAATGTTTTCCCTCATTAAAGAAAATGTAGTTTGGGGGAATTTAGGAAAATAAGTGTTAGAGATATATTTCTCAGAGACAACAAGGTATTCTGTTTTTAATCAGTTGAAGAAGATTTGTTAGCATTACCTTGGTTCAAAAATCAATGCAATCTGAAGTTTGTGATGATTTTCCAGATTTTTCATTTAAAAATAAAAATTTTGTTTTCCAAATTTTAAAAATGTATTTTGAAGGACCTAACCCTGGAGAAAAAAGAACATACAGTTTTGAGTCTGCCAGATTCCACGTTGCTAGCTACCTTCCTTTTGAGATTTTAGGGCCAAAGCAAGTAACATCAGGATATGATACCTGTTCTTGCACTGTGCATCATATCACTTCCAGAGTCTGTCTTCTTGACTGAATAAATTGGGACCTTAAAATGTAATTTTATAGCTTGGGGAGGCACCTTTTCCTCTGGCTTGTTTTTTTCTCCAGTAGATTAGCACACTTCATATTCTAATTAGAAAACTGAAATTAATATACAGAAAATTATCTGTGCAAACTTATAATGCTAATAAAAGTCAAAATTTAAATATAAAAGCAGTTCTTGCTTCTGTCCCTTCATTCACCTACTACTGATCATAGGGAATAATTTGTCTAACTTCACTTATGCCTTTTCTATAGATTTTTTATTTAATCAAATTAAGGAAATTAATCATTTAAAATTCAAGGACTTAGAGTACAGGTCAAAGACAAGCAATTTAAATTATAACTAACTACATCAACTTGAATAGTTTCTAAAACATCCAAACTTGCCTTATGACTATCTGTTCCATCTGGAATTGAATTTCTTTTTTTTTTTTTTTTTGTATTGTGGCTTTCCTATAGGTATAACTGTTTTAGAATGGGAATGAATGAAAGAATAGGATTGAACATTGTTTTCTTTTTCTATTTCTTTAGAGAAATAAACTTTCATTAGAAGATGAATACCATTTCATTCACTTCCTACAATGTATATATACTGCAAGGAGAAAATTATCTGTAATAGATATGCTGAGTTTCCTGATATTATTATTTACCTTATTTTTTGTGATCTAAATAAACCATAGAATTTTATAGTGTTAAAAAGCTAACTTACCACTAAAATTATATTTCTTTGCCTCTCCTCCTATATTCATTCAGTAATTTATCCAGTTTGCCTTATAATATCAGTGAGTTCATATGTTATGACAGATCCTATGCAAAAACCATGTTGGCTACATAATGAATAAATATCATGTCTCATTTAATGAACTTCACAGTCTCAGAGAGAATTTGGACATAGATAATAAAAGAAAAACATAAAACAACGTGATCTATGTTAAAATGAATCCACATTAAAATGCCCAGAATATTTTTGAGAAATTGGGAGATTTTGTTGTTTCATTAGGAGTGTTTCAGGTTACAGGAAGTAGAAATGGCATACATAAAAGATCCTGTAATATCATGACTTATTAAAGGAACTACAGACTTTTTCTAGAATATAAGATGTGTTGAAGTCATAGCAAACTAAGTTAAAAAAGGTACCTTTATGTAAGTTTGACCGCTATCTTGTTGATTATAGATAAACATTTAAGTAAAAACATTAATGACAGGTGAAAATGTGTTGAAGAATGGAAGATTTACAGTAGTAGAAAACTTAGGGGACTATGATCCATATGAAAGATGATTGAGCAATGTTAATGGAATAAACAGATTAAACATTTTAAGAAGGTAAAATTGATAAAACTTAGTAGTTCATTCAGTAAAGGATGATCTCAAAGTCACACTCAATTTATTGTAAAGTGGATAAAGACATACAAAAGCTCTACTCAGTGATCTAAGCTTATCTTCTGATGCAAAACAGGCACATCTTTAGGATACTCTTTGATGCATGGCTCTTATAGGTGGTATAGGAATTTTCGGGTCATCATTTCCAGCATTAATTGCCATTTAAGGAATAAGGATGCTCTAGGGACACATTGCTAAACCAGAAATGCTGTTGAAATTTTAAACCTTGGGCCAGAAGTTAAGTAGAGAATCTATCCTGAAACTCCTGGGCTAAAATACTTAATATATGCCTAAATAGTTCTCATGTGCTCTCTTTGAAGTAAGTGGAAACAAAATCAAAATTAATCTAAGATTAGTTTGTTGGACTTACACTGAGTAGAACAGAAATGATGTAACAATGAAAAATGGTTAAGTATAAGAGAATGAAAGCCACAATATATGAAAGTCAAATAAGAGAAAGCAAAAAAAAAAAAGGCACCTTTAAGTATAGCGCAGACTAGAATTGTGTGCTACAAAATACAAAATAGCACAAAATTGAATGAATAAAATAAGATCATGAAAATGATTAAGTTATTTGAAAAATTGAAACATGTAGATTTTAAGTATTATTGATTTGTCAGAGATGAAGGGTATTAGTAGCTTGAAACAGATTTTTTTACTAGTTGCAGAACGAGATGAAAAGTAATATTTAGAGACATGGAAGTAAAAAGTGAAAGTATAATTTATAAATCCTCTGAATTGAAAGTGCACAAAATACAAAGTAGGTGAAATGAAATACTTTAAAAGATAATGATTGTGAATTTTTTTTTTAAAGATTTATTTATTTATTCATATAGAGCTGGGGTACAGACCAGAAATGCGGAGGGTGAGAGGATTCACCAAAGACAGAGAGGGGAGCAGAACAGGCCGACTGATGAAGCATACTGCTGAGGGGAGCAGCGGGCGGGTCAGGAGAGGTCTGCCACGCCATATGGATCTCCTCCGGGGCAGGCGGGAATCGAACTCATGCGGGAGTGGCTTAAGCTTCTCAGTGCTATGCTTTTACCCGCTGCGCCACCAGGGAGGGCCCATGATTGTGAATTTTTAAAGGTTGATAAAAAGATTCAGGAATCATAATGAAACTTAAGTTTTAACACTGAAAAAACAATACTACTTGCATGGTATTGAAAGAGGAGATCAACAAAGGTTTAAAAGTTTCTTGCTAGGAAAAAGTTATCTTAAAAAAAAAAACTAGAATAGTACAAACAATGAAAATTTAAAGGAAGTGATATATGCTTCCAAATTGTTTATAAAAGGAACAATTCTCTACATTAGGTGTAATAAAACATTTCAGAAATTATGGTGACAGATGGCAGAGTAACTTAATAACACTTCACCGTATGTTAGTCCTGCTATTTGTTGCCTGCTCTGTGGAAACTATAAAAAACATCCCACATTGTGTGTGCACACACATATCTTAGCACAATGAACCTTACTAGCAAATAATTTATTTTTGTTTTCCATGTCTTATATTTCCCTGAAAGACTGGGTTATGAGATTAGTCTTATTATGCTTAACATTGAACTGGCCTAGTGTGACTAAAGTTGCTTTCTTGAGGATATTTGTTGAAAACATTTATAAGCTAATGTTTTAGGTGATAGATAATAGAAAAAATTATGTTAATCAAAAAACTTGGGAGATACAGAATAAGATGTGCACATAGGACTTTGAAAACATCTGACACTCTTCCAGGAATCTAAATCTATTCTTCTGGAATAACCACATGCATAGGGCTGTGATGACGGCCTGAAGAGACCCCAGATTACTCTGATGTGTCACTCCCTGATGTCGTTGAAACTGTCTGGAAGCAGACAGTTACTACTAAGGTAGGATTGAAATCTACCTGGTGCTACAGGGCTGTATGGAGACACATGTACTACTCTTTGGGAGAGAGTGAGAAAATTTTTGATCTTAAGTATTTAGGAAAAATTTTCCCAAAAAGTAGCTGACCACTAATATAATGGAACAAAAATGTCTCAAGACATACATGAAAAATAGTATAAACATAACAAAATTAGCTCAACTTTGAGAAATGACAAAAAGAACAAACTTATTCCAAAGCAACCTTAAAATGATAGTGCACATAAGAAAGCAGAAATTCAAAAAATAATAAAACCAAAAGTTGGTTCTTTGAAAAAAAAATCACTAAAGCCCAGAAAAAGTTAGCTAAAATGAGGAAGAGAAAGGGGAAACATTATTCAAATTGTTAAATCAGGAATGAAAGTGGAAACTTAATTATCAGCCTTTAAAAAAGGAAAAAAAATAAGGGAAATTATAAGTAATTATATGCAAATAGATAACCTAGGTGAAGAAATTCTAAATACTTCTATAAAGTCAAGAGGTTATATTGTAATGAAAACCTCCCTAACCTTCCATGGGTCAAGAAATACCATGACTAACTGGTTTCCTTGGTGAATTCTTCTATATATTTGAAGCTCTGACTTCTCAAAACTCTTTTAAAATTGCAAGAAACACTCATTCTCCAAGGCCACTGTTTATCTGACATCAAAAACATGAAATCATAAGAAAACTATAAATTGATAACCTTATGAATACAAATTTAAAAATCCTCAACAAAATATTGGCAAATTTAATCCAGCAACATATAAAAATGAGAATATACCATAAGTAAGTACAGTTTATTCCAGGAATACACAGTTGGTTTAGCATATGAAAATCGATCAGTATAATGAAACATATTAATTACATGATGGGGGGAGCAGGAGTATCTGAATAAATACAAGACAGCAAAATGTAACATTGTTTTATGATAGTAACACTCAATATATTAAGAAAGACATCTACACACACACACACACACACACACATACATATATATATATCCATAACTAGCACCATGCTTAATTGTGAGAAACTGAATATTAATGTCTACTCATCATTGCTATCAGAAGTGTACTAAGGGATCTGGTGGAGAAATTAGGGAGAAAGTACATAAAAGTTGTCCAGATTCAAAATGAAGTAAACAAAACTATTTCTATTTGAATGTTATAAGAAGCCCTTGAACTACAAAATGGAACTGTATTAGAGTTAATAAGCAAGTTCAACAAAACTGCAAGATAAAGGCATCAGCATACAAAAATAAATAAACCTGAAAATAAAAGTAGGAACCAGCTTTCATTTAAAGTAGCATCAAGAATAAATACTAATGTGCATGTTAAAAGATACACAGTATCATGAGTCATTAGGCTAATCAAAGCAAACCACAATGAGATACCATTCCATTAAATGAATATAATTTTTAAATGAAGCAGCATTATTCAAAATAACCAAAAAGTGGAAATAACCCAAATGCAGTGAATTGAATTCAACATTTTTGCTTAAAAAAATATTCTTAGCAGACTGGGACTAAAAGAGAATTTTCTTAATTTAAAAAAGAACACAGAAACCCTGTGCTTTGGTAATGAGACACATAAACAGTCAAACAAATCAGAGTAACAACAATATGATAAGCTACACAGATTAATGTGTTGAGAAAGCAAGTGATAAACACAAAGTGCAGTAAAATAGTTAAACTTTGTATATTTTGCATACATATATGTGTGTGTGTGTGGGTATACATGCTTGATCTCTCTCATGGAGTGAGACGTGTGTGTGTGTGTGTGTATATTTCCAAATAAATATAGTGTGTGTGTGTTTATTTAGAAATATATTTGGGGCGTTTATGTATATATGTGTGTATACATATGCATATGTGTATATATGAATATATGTAAATATGTATGCACACAGGTATATGTGTATACATATACACATGCATGCACACACCCATATGTGTATGCATACACACATACACCCCAAATAAATATATTTCAAAATGAATATAGTTTTTTGATTTTTTAAAAATAATATAATAGTTTATTTTATATCATTTTGTGCCTTTTTCCATCTCATTTGTAATCCCTGTGGGCTTCCCATTATTCAGTCACCCATGTGCCATCACCATAGTCCAGGGCACTTCCCTTCCTTCACTGTTTTTGATCCCATCCCCCATTCTACTCCCATAAAATGTCTCTGATGTGTAGTTGTTCATTACTACTATTATTTTCTCACCTGGTCCTTTATACTCCTGCTATGAGTGAAACCATCCGGTATTTTTCCTTTTCTTTCTGCCTTATTTCACTAAGCATGATCTTGTCCAGTTCCATTCATGTTACTGCAAAAAGCATACATTTATGTTTTTTGTTTGTTTGCTGAGCAGTATTCCATTGTGTATGTGTATCACATATACACAATCCAGTCATCTACTTTTGGTCATTTGGGCTGTTTCCATGTCTTTCCAATTATAAATAAAGCAGCAGTAATCATGGGGGTGCAGGTGTCTTTTTGAATCAGTGTTTTTGTTTCTTTTGCGTAGATGCCAAGGAATGGGATTGCTGGGTCATATGGATGCTCCATTTTTAGCAGTGTGAGAAACATCCAGTTTTCCATAGTGGTTGTACTAGTTTTCATTCCCACATAGTGGTTGTACTAGTTTGCATTCCCACCATCAGTCAACATCCTTGCTAACATTTGTTGTTGCTAGTTGTTTTAAAATGTGCCATTCTCACTGGGGTGAGGTGGAATCTCATTGTGGTTTTAATTTGCATCTCCCTTATTACAAGTGATGTTGAACATTTTTTCATATGCTTGTTGGCCATCTACAATTCCTCTTTGGAGAAGTGTCTTTTTAGCTCTTCTGCCCATTTTGTGGTGGTCTTGTTTACTTTATTTTTGTTGAGTTTCATCAGTTCTTTGTATATCATTGTAATCAATCCTTTATCGCTAGTTTTGTGTGAGAAAAGTTTTTCCCAATCAGTGGGATGTCTGTTTGCTTTTTGTAATGTCTTTTTGCTGTACAGAAGCTCTTTAACTTGATGTAGTCCAATCTATTCATCCTTTCCTTCACTATCGTTGCATTGGGTGCTGTTAATGAAGTGTATGCCCTGTAGTGTTACGCCCATCTTTGCTTCCAGGTATTTTATGGCTTCTCTTATGTCTAGGTCTTTAAATGACTTTGAGTTGATTTTAAAGGTCTGAGGTTAGGGCATAGTAAATACATTTCTACCATCTTTGAAACCTGAATAAAATAAATTGGCCATAAGATGTTATGCTGATTATAGCCAGGAGAGCGGTTTCCTGAAGTGAAGTTGAATTGATGATTCTAAAGGAATCTTAGTTTTAGAGATTTTAGACCTGAAAAGTTCAGGTAATTTTTTTTAAAGATTTATTTATTTATTCAAACAGAACTGGGGTACAGGGCAGAGATGCGGAGGGTGAGAGGATTCACCAGGAACAGAGTGGGGAGCAGAACAGGCAGATTGACAAGTACATTGCTGAGGGGAGCAGTGGGCCAGTCAGGAGAGATCTGCCACGCCATGTGGTCACCTCCAGGGCAGACGGGGACCGAACTCATGTGGAAGTGGCTTAAGCTTCTTAGTGCAGTGCTTTAAACCGCTGCGCCACCAGGGAGGGCCACGTTCAGGGAATTTCAAGCTACTGTGGTCAGTGGTTTTTCACATGGATAATGATGTCACTTAGTCACTCAGAAAGACAAGAATCAGATAGAAGATGCCTTCTCGCATGGAAATAAAATAACAGGCCTTAGTTGATTATGTCTTAAATTCAGAGATAGGACAGACTTCCAGATAATTGATACAATTTCACTGGTGTTTGTGAAATAAGTATCTTCCCCACCCAACCCCCTTCTCTGCCATCAAGCCTCTTTATTTTGCCAATCCATCCTTTTGCTCTTGGGAATAGTACCTATTAACCAGCCAGACCCAAGCTTCTGTCTTCCTGCTGTTTTCTGTTAATCTGTTTAAGTTTCATAATCTGCACTAATTTGCACATATTAGATTTCTTTCTGGCTTTCTTCAACCTTTATGTACTAGACAAAGCCATTAAGCTGAGTACCAAAATCTCACATCCTTTTTGAAGCCTTAGATATATAAAATATAGGCCAATAACTTCATCAAAAGTTAATAAATTGTTTTTATTATAGTCCTTTCTTCAGCTGTCTTTTTTTTTCCAACTTTCTCCATGAAAGAGATAAAAGCTCTGATTGTTTGACTTCTCTCTATTTATAGAGGACTTTGAGTCTTTTCCCCTAAGTATTATGGTTTTTAACAGATTTCCCTTTTCTTTGTGTGTGTTTGAATAATTTATGTTTTAATTCTTGTCATGAAAGTAGACAGTATTCTCTCCAGTGACATGAGAGATTACTTCTGTACATTCCCAGGTGAGGTCTCTCCACCTATGCTGCCACAGACAAGGTTTTTGTGGTGCTTCTGTCACATAGCCAGGAGTTCCTGCTGTCCCAGAGTGAGAGTTATTATTTAACTCAAATCTCATCATGGATTAATTAAATCTATGTCAGACCAGACATGGATTTTGGAAAGATTTCCACTGAAAGCTATCTTGGATTCAATGCTGTTCCGAATTTACATTTCAGATTTTAATAGTGATCATTCACTAGCTTTTCTGTAAGATGCTCTGGGGAATTTCATGAAAAGAATTGCTCTCTTTATTTGGTATTTAATAAATAAAGTTAAAAGGATGCTGAACCTATCCCATGCTGACTGAAATTCATGACAACTTTGGAAGGAAAAAAGAAATGATGATTCCTTTCAGTAATGAGTAGTGAAAATAAAGAATAGTGATCTTGAAAATATTGTTTAAATTCTAGTGAGAAAAAAACTGAACAACGAATAAATAAGTGTCAAAAACAAATTTTGGAAAGATATAGAATTAAGAGAAACCCAGCACATCTGAAGTTAACTTCATGTATACTTTGATTTTGTTTAATACAGTAATTGTTTTTTGCAAAAAAATATTTGAGAAGATGTGAAGTTGTTTGTAATCATCAACATCAAAATGATTAAATTTTAGAATGCCATATAAAAGTGGATGGCAGAAGTGAATACGATTTTACAGTTCAATTTTAAAATACCATTAATGAAGATGAAATGCAAAATAAGGAATTACTAGAATTATGAAAATCATAAAATTTATAATTTTCCTAAGCCTTGCTTTTCATGTGTTTAAAAGTGAATGCTATGATATATACCTAATTGTTCTTGTAAGACTTATTATGTATAAACTACCTAGTTTATTGCCTAGAAATAAATGGTGTGATAGTATGATTTGTATCATTTTCATCTATCAGTATCAAGTTTCTTAAACCAGCAATCATTTTAACATTTTTTTTTAATCTAATGATTCTCACTGTTTCAACTGAACAAAGCAGTTATTTTGCTTCATGTGGTCTTGTCTGATACTGTAGTTACCAGCAAGACTGACTTTGGGCAGAAGAACTCAAACTTAAGACTTGAGAGCAGGAGCACCTCTCTTCTCCTGGAGCCTTGCTACCTGACAGGAGCAGCTCTCAGCACAGCAGCACGTTCTAGAAGAGGTTTTCATGAAAAAAGGGAAAAAGCTATAAGACCATTTATGCCCTCCTTATGCATTCATAGAACAGTCCATCTATTGTTTTGTGTTGGCCATAGGAAATGACTAGTAGATTTAAGGGAACCTTAACAAAATCACACAGAATAAGGATATATAGCTTGGGAAATATTATGTGAGTATTGTTTAAAATAACC
This sequence comes from Condylura cristata, assembly GCF_000260355.1. Lineage (NCBI taxonomy): Eukaryota > Metazoa > Chordata > Mammalia > Eulipotyphla > Talpidae > Condylura > Condylura cristata. The sequence goes on from NW_004567111.1 coordinate 46,537,213, forward strand.
TTTTGCTCCATGCTACGGAAGTATCTTCCCTGTGTAGATATGAAACACTCTCCAATATATATTACTAAGAGAGGAAAAACTAGGTACAGAGAAAACTATAATATACTAAGTATTATAAAGTATAGAAAATAATCTATTTGTATTTTGTTTAATATACAGTATTTTAAAAGTCTGAAACTACCTTTAATAATCAAGTTTTTATTGTTAAAAAAAGTTCTCCATGATTGCATTTTCTAAACTTTATTGCATTGCAGCACCATCCTAAAATTCAGAATCTTACAATTTAAATGTATTTAAATGGCATTTACCTCTCTATATGTTTTGGTTAAAGATCTAATCTGTATATTCTCTAATATCCATCTAGCTATTGTATGAAAATTTACTTCCAAGAAAGTAAATTCTGTTGTTTTAACCACTTTTAAACAGTTTGTCAAATACTATTTAATTTTTATTTCATCAGCTGATTTTATTTAATTAGCTAAATAATTCCTACTGTACTCAAGTAACAGTTTTGCTGTAACAGTTTTATAGCATATTTCTATTACAAATATGTAGTGTCAGCAGTGCCTGGGGCAGGTTCTCTATCAGTTCAGGAGATGTATGAAGAAGGTTACTAAAACCCTCAGTTGCTCTTTCAGACTCTGCTGCTCTTTCTACAACTGTTGTGGGGCAGCCCATAGCCTTGCAAGACAGGGAGGTCTTGGCGGCCAGAGGGCTGGCAGCTCTCCCAGCCCCTAACAAGTCTTTCCTCTTTGGGATCTCTCTCTCATAGGCATTCCACTGCAATCATTTTCTGCTTCCCCCAGACTCAGGTGTGCCCACTTAGGCAAGCGCACACCATACTCTAGGTATCCACCAGCAGGCCTGCCTACTCCCAGCCCACACTCCCAAGATTCTCTCGTACAGTACAACTAAGGACGCAGATGATAGCCGCAGAGACTAGCTATGTAAAATCCTGAACAATCTTCATTTACTTTACAAAATGTCATTGGATTATGTTATTATAATTTTATAATATGGATTATGTTATTATAATTTTATAATATGCCTTTACCTACAATTTGCTCATAATTAATGCTTGGAATACTGAAATTTGTTGAAAAGTGTTGGATTAATCAGTTATTAAAATTAATAATCCTAAAGTGTTTTTTCTTTCTAGATTGCTGTGCCATGCTATGAAGGATCATATAGTTCGTGTTGCAAATGAAGCTGAATTTATTTTGAACAGACAAAGAGCTGAAGATGTACATAAACACGCAGAGTTTGAGGTAAGGTTTTGGGAACAGGTTAAATCACACTTTTCCAATATAAGTCACCTGCCATTAATGATAACCTTTCATGAGAGGAAAGCTGTATTGAAGGCATATTTAGTTCTTGTTTTTTAACATGCTACAGAAGTATCTTCCCTGTGTAGATATGAAAAAATAGCCTTCTAAATGTCAAAGACAGGATACTAGTTTATTTTCACCTCACTTGCAACATGAAGAGTTGCTTATGTCCTGCACCTCATCGCTTGTTAGACTGAAGTTATTCTATTTTATTCTAAAAGAAAAGCAAATTTTTGTAAAACAATTACTTCAGTGATTTTTTAAGCTAAGTTTACACACCATAACCATATAATTGTGGTTATTGCAAGTGATTATGTTAAAAATCTCAATTTTACAAGCACTTAGTAGCTTTTTATTTATTAATATATGTATTTTTGGAGAAGCCAAAGATCATTTTAGCTCATATTTTATTTTATAATTGATATTTCATTGATAATTGAACTATTAATCTGTGATACGTGTGGATATATAGTTAAATCTATAATATAAATGTAATGATTTTAAAAATTGCCATAAGTGCCTTGGATAGAGATTAAATTTACAACATTTCAATTTTATATGCAAAAGCTGAAGGATGTTGAGTTTATTTTATCTAAGCATTGAATTTCTATTTTCTAATTTCTTTTTAACATCTGTGAAGTCAATATTGCTGTCACCACTTTTACTTTTGAAATGGTAATTTGTATTTTCTGGCTTATTCTCTTATCATTCTGGCACTTTATTTCGTTGCTCTCAAAAAACAGATTTTGTAATATTCCTGGGTTTTATTTCAATGATTTGTACTTTGGGTTTCATTTTTTCCATTCTTCATACTAGAGCTTCAGTTCCTTTTAGTCCTTTAGTTTCTTTGTCTAATTGCATTCATTTTTACTGAGATAACACTAGAGTAGGGCTCTATATGTTTTAGAAGTATAGGTTCAGCCCTCTTTAGATGTGTGCTGCCACACCACTCCTACCAAAAAAGCCCCAATAATTCCCCATCAGTCAATTGGACCCCCTTCCGTCTTTGCTCTCGAGCACAACCCTCTCCCTGGGAGACTCAATTTCACTGGCAAATTTCTAGAGTTTGGTTTGATTTGGTTTTGTCTGCTTTATTCATTTCTCTATATTCCACACCAAATGAATGAAATCATTCTATCATTGTATTTCCCTTTCCGATATATGTGTACCTAGTATAATCCTCTCCGGTTCTATCCTGTTGTAACAAATGACAAAATTTCATTTTGTTTTGTACCTGACTAGTATCCCATTATGTATATAAACTACATCTTCTTTATCTACTCTCTGTCATTGGGAACCTAAGTTGATTCCATAACTTGGCTATTGTAAATAGTGCTATAATGAATATAAAAACATAGGCAATCTCTTGAATTAATGTTTTTTTTTTAATTTTTGAAGTTAACTACACAAGCATGAAATTGTGGATTGCATGGTAGATGTACTTGTAATATTTTGAGAAACTTCCATGCTATTTTCTGTAGGGGCTGGACCAGTCTCCGTTGTTATTACAGAAAACTTGAACTCGCTATCTTCTGAGGGAAATATAATCTTCCATGTCTTTGTAGTTGTATATTGGAAAGCTTGTTGTCTTTATGACATTATATTCACTTGATGTCCAGGTGAATGTTTTGTAGTTTTTAGTCTCACCATTTTGCTGTTTATTTTGTCTTATTTCTTTTAAAATATCTATAGCAGTAACTAAGAGTTGAGTTACTTTTTTGTTTCCAGCAGGTGGTGCTGTAGTTTTGTAAGGTTTTTTTTTTTTTTGGCTTTTTTTTTTTTTTTTAAATCCTTTGTTGATTTCTATAGGTACTCTCTGTAGTCTATTTTTGAACTTGTTTATTTAGGAGGATAAGGGAGGGCTCTGAGGGGTTCAGCCACTATTGGGAATGTATTAGAGGTGAGAGTTGACTCATTGAGGTGCCACCAATATCCCTCCTTTCTGGGCTTCCATATGAGAATTGGCATTCTGTTTGCTGTCAGTACAGCCCCAACAGGCTGGGGAAAAGCAATGCAGTCTAGAGTGTTTTTTGGTTTTTTCTTTGTCAGGCAACCTGCCTATATAGAACACCTTACTTCTTCTGTATGCTTGTCTTCATTCAAAGGTATGTGCCTTCATGCTGTTTCTGCCCTCTCTTTCCCAATATCCTAGGTTGATTTGACAGCTCTGCCATCCCTGTCCTCTTCCCTTTGACTTGACCTCCAGGCATTTCTCTCAGTGTGTCTCTGTTTCTCCTCCACACAGTATATGTGGGTCTCTAATACCTAAAGAGTGCTTCATTTCACCCTGAACTATGTTTTAATGTAGTTTCCCTTTGTTAGCTTTTAGATGTCTCTCTTTGGAACAAAGCGAGGAACCTCTGTTGCTATCTTGGTGATATCATTCTCCCTAAATACATATGACAATATATAATATAACTATAGTAATTTTTTGTGCCATCTTTGGTCTGTAAAATCCTGTATACCATGTTTTAAAAATAGCAATCACTTCTCTCATTTACTTTATAAAACAAAATTGGTTTCAGCAATTTTAGTTCACCTGGTATTTGACTGAGGTTATACTACCAGTGGCCTTGAAAGTAATCAGTAACTCCACCAATTTGTTTTCCTGATGCAACATGCAACTAAATACAGTTTGCCTGGGAATTGGTGCCAGCATGTTTTATTTTGATGAGGGTTTGACCTCAGTAAGCCAGCTCTCTTGCTCTAGTGGATCTTAGCTATCTGAAAAACATGAGGCAGACAAATTGTTACACATGTCACTTGTGATATAATTGCAACAACCTTATTTTAAAATAAATGCTAAGTATTTTTGTGGTATGTCAACATAGCGACATTCATTATGTAAAAAGATTTAAAGTCAATTTTCAAGCAAGTAAATAGTAGTTATGAGATTTAAGACATAATTAGCCAAGGTAATGTTAAGCTTAGGGTAGTGTTTCTTAATTCTTTTTTTTTTTCTTTATTGCCATTCTAAGGAATCTTTTTAGACAGTTTTCATCTAATCATCTAATCACCTCCCCAGTGATATTATATTACCACCAATATGCTGCATATCTATTTGTGTGCTCTATATTCTTCTGTACTCTGTATGTAAAAAGAGTTTTCCACACTGTTCCTACACCACTACCTTAACATTAATGAGATCATCTTATTGAGGATGCATGACTAAAGGTGTAATACTTAATGAAGAATAAAAGAAGTTGCTTTTTTAATTATGTATACATGAAATAAATACTAAATTTCATTTTGAGTATATTATTGTTACTTTATAAATGTGAATTTTTACCCCTGATCTTTGCATTTGTTCTTTATGGGTTGGAACTATACTAGTAAATACAGTGATGTGTGGGTTGGAACTATACTAGTAAATGCAGTGACGTGTGTGATATTTGTAGTTTACTGACACATCACTTTTAAATCATAAAATATTTTATAAAAATTATGACATTTTATAGGACTTTTTGAGGAATTCATTTATCTCCTATATAAGCCTGTAATTAAGAGTAAAAGTATATTTAATTCAAGATGGGCACTTCACAGTGTAGTTAAAAACTATAATTGTTAAGGAAGAAAAATGAAAATTTAATTTTATTCTCCAGTGGACTAATGAAATATTAACCTCATTATAGAGGCAGTTCATTGTACTAATTGGTGATTCCCTGTACAAAAAGATAAATTGGAAAATGAATTAAACCTTCTTAGATTACTGTGTGATTCTTTATCTGAAGGAGTTGATTTGGAGTTATAGTCTCTGTCACTCACTAGGAAGGATATGTTTATATATAAACTTCTGTAGAGTTCTACATACTATGCACTAGTTACTGTACTTTTTAGGATATGTATTTCTGTAGATGTATGATTTTTTTCTTCTAGTTAATATATGATATACTTGGTAATGTTGAAATTTGTAGTTAGCTCACCCGGTGTAAAATTATTATACAAAATTTCAAGATTATATTCATTAATAGACATTCATTTTAATGCTTGTATTGGACTTTTTTGATACCCAAAGAAATGAGCTGTAATGTCTGTATTAGTGAGCATGGATACAGATAGCTGACAGGATGGGTGGTTATTATGAAGATAGGGAAAATGAGAATAAATGGTTATCATGAGAACTTTGAACATACTCAATTTTACAGTGGAGACATTGTAGAGAAAACTATCTTAGCTTCTCATTTTACATGTATATAAAATTGAGTACAATGAAATTTTATTGATTTACTACTAGATTACATAACTGTAATTTGAGGAATATAACTTCACATCTCCTATATGAACATGTCATACTCACTTACCACTAAAGCCCTAGTGTGCAACCCTCTGTCTTTTCGTAGCTCTCTCCACACCATCTCATAATTAGTACATTTTCACAGTTTTAAGAATTTTTTGTTTTCTTTATGTACATTCTATAAAAGACTGTGACTCTGAAGTAAAAGGGTTACTTCACTTCACTTTTAACACCTCAAAATTCATACATTTTTTCCCAAAAGCATTGTGTCATATGTTTAATAACTTAGTATTTCACTGAATATATATTCTACATTTCTTTATCTAGTCATCTGTTAGTGACAATTTAGGTTGGCTCAAGGTCTTGGCTATTGTAAATAATTTGCTATGAACATAGGAATGTATAAATATCTTTGCATTAGTGTTTTGAAATTCATTGTAAATCACTTGCAGTTGTATTGCTGGATCACTGATATTTCTTTTTTTTTTTTAATGGACTCTCCAGACTGTTTTACATAGAGGCTACAAACAATTATATACCTACTAACAATTGTTGAGAGTTCCATTTTTTTCCACAGCGTCAACAATTGTTTTTTCCAAGAATAGTCAATTCTTAACAGAGGTGACCTGATAATGCCTTGTGGTTTTGATTTGCATTTCCCACATATTAACTTATATTGATTATTTTTCATGTTCCCATAGTCCATCTTAAAATTCTTTGGAGAGTGCTTACTTAGATCTTTTGTCCATTTTTTGACTTTTTTTTTCAGTTGTATGAGTTCTTTATGTATTTTAAAAATTAATCCCTTGTCACATGTGTGAAGTGCAGATATGTTCTCCTAGTTTATAGATTGCCTTTTAAATAAATATGGTACTTTTAAATAAATATGGTCTAAAATCTTTAGTTTGATACAATTCTATTTATTTTGCTTTTGTTTTTCTTGCCATTGGATTTGAACTGCACATTTTTTTTTTTTTTTTTTTTTGCAATTCATGTCCAGGAGTGCATCACCTATATGTTAAGTAATGATCTAGTTTCATTGTTTTGTATGTGTCTGTCCAAGTTTCCCACTTTACTTGTTAAAAAGGCTTTTCTTTCTCCAATGTATGGGCATGGCTTTTTTGCCAAAGATTAATTGGCCAAATTTGTGTGGGTTTATTTCTGGGCTCTCTATTCTGTTTCATTGGTATGTGCCTGTTTTTTTTCCAGTATCACTTTCAGAGTCTTAAGTCACTACTTTTTTGTTTTCAGCATATTGCCATTTCATAAATATTGCCATTTATGAAATGGAGAAACTAAAATGACAACATAATCTTAATTTCAAGTGAGGTATGTACTATATTTGCTAAAATAGAAAGTATAGTTACAATGAACAAACCTTTTTTGTTTCTGAAATGATTATTTTTGAATATAGTAAAATATGAATTCAGATCGGAACTTTAGATGTTTTTAATTACTTTATGTAACATTATACAAATATTTTACATATACTGTTATGTATGAACACATAGAACATATTTTTACTAGTTTACAAGGTGTCAATATACATTTTAGAATGAACTTTCAAAAGTTTATTACCTGAATTTTAAAAATTATTGATAATTATTACCCTTGAACTTAAAGGTTAAATAGCATTTCTTATATATGGTTGAAATTTATTATGTATCATTTTATTTCTTCATAGTCGCAGTGTGCTCAGTATGCTGCTGATAGAAGAGAAGAGGAAAAAATGTGTGATCATCTTATTAGTGCTGCTAAGCATCGAGATCATGTAACAGCAAATCAACTGAAGCAGAAAATCCTCAATATTCTCACAAATAAGCATGGTGCATGGGGAGCAGTTTCTCATAGGTGAGTTATAACAAATAAAAAGCAAATAACTCATGTGTAAGTTATAATAATTAAAAGTAAAAAATGAACATACATTTTAAAATTATTTAGAATGTATAATTTAAAGTATAAAATATTAGTTGTACTTTTTCCTGAAATCTTTTAGTAATGTATTTTGAGAATGGTTTAGAACCAAGTTTGTTTTTACAGGTACTTCTAATAGAAGTTATTTTGTACAGAAATGTATGACAAAGCTAAAATTGTTTATTTAAGTATTTTACACTACCACTTTTCACATATAACATGTTAGTTATCAGAAGTGGCTCTTTTTTTAATGGTTCTGAGTCTGTTTTTCATACTTATAGACATCTTTCTTAATTATTCTTATACACAAATCATAATAAAAACACTATGAAGAAGCAATACATTATAAATTTTTTCTTTTGTATTTTTCTATTCAGTCTTAGAAAGGGTATCTCATCTAAAATTAGGATATTTATGTTATAGTAAAGCAAAAATTAGTTTGTAAGTTACAAATGCTCTTCTTTAAAAAGTTTTGCTTTTTTTTTTCTTCTGTACAATGAAGATTTCTAGAAGAAACATTGAGAAGTACTTTCCTATATATATTTTTTAATTTAACTTCCATTATGTAGTACAATTAAATGTTTTTAATAACCCTCTGGAAGAAGTTAAGAGTTGATTAAGTGTAGGACACTACTGAGAAGTTTTCTGACTTCTATTAGCTAGGGGAAAACATCTAGGCTATGACCCCAAAAATAGGTCCCTAACTTTTCTGGAATTATAAGAATAAGATTAGAAAAACTTGTACTTTTGTATTTAAAGTAAATTAACGTATTTGTTTAAAAGCAGCCGATCTTGATATTTAACATTTATCCAAAAGTTATTGTGAGTCAGGCACCATACTAAGTACTTTACATATTGATTGTGAATATTTAGCATATTATGATGAGGAAACTTAAACTTTCAGAAGTTAGGTAAAACTCACATCATATCATACAACTTGTACAATTAGAGAAAGAGTATGTCAGTCAGGGTTTTCCAGGGAAAGGAAGAAATAGGACCCATAGGATATGTGAGACTTAGAAATAGCAGTAGACATAAACATAGATGAAGATTTATTTTAAAGATTTGACTCACATCATTGGACTGGCAAGTTTGAAATCTATACAAATGGGTAGTAGGATAGAAACTCTGCAGGGTTACTTTTATAGACTAAAGGCAGAATTATTTCTCCAGGAAACTTCATTCTTTTCTCTTAAGGGCTTCTGTTGTCTGAATGAGGCCCAAATATATTATTGAGAGTAATACCATTTACTTTAAGTCAGCTAAATATAAATGTTAATCACATCTATAAAATACCTTCAGAGCAACTTCTAGACTAGTATTTGGCCAAACAACTGAGCATATATCCTAGCCACGTTAATACATAAAATATAACCATTATAGAGTGTATCATTAATATGAGCATTTGCCCAGCTGTAGATCTAGTCTCTCATTTATGCCGTCTGTTTTGGACTTATCTACTGAGTTATATACAGTTGGGATTATGATATCGCTAATAATTTAGCTAGAATGATTTAAGAAATTGCCTCAACTGTATAAAACTGAACATGGTTCAGATTTTGTTTTATCATGTAATTAAAATATAGGTGAAATATAGCATATGAGGTCCTAGCACACCATACTGCATATTGTATCAGATGCATTCTCTTCTGGGCTTATACAAAGGGATAACAGAACAGGTTTGTTCTGTTTTTTTCCTGCTAATTCCCATTGCTGACTTACTGAAAAGCACACACTCTATTACTTTCCTTTCCTTTCTGGGTCACTGAACTTCAAATCTTCAAGAATCAATTCTGTTTATTATCTTTCTTCATTTTTATTTAATGAGGTTCTGTTATGAGATTGCTTTTTTTTTTTTTTTTTTTTTTTTTTTTTTTTTTTTTTTTTTTGTCTTATTCACTCAGTTTTATTTTGTCTCCTGACTTAGAAATGCTGGCAATGTGTAGTAATTACTAATTTTTATCTGAAGCCCAGATCTTGCCCTTACCTTCAGACCTTTTTGTCTATATATTTGGGATCTTCCATTTAATTATCTAATAGTAACTTCCAACTTAAGATGACAAACTGAGCTAGGATTTTCTCCAACACATGTTCCTCTTGCCTAATCTCCATTCTCAATTGAGGACAATTCCATTCTTATCATTTTTATAGTTGCCCAGACCATTAGTGTTACTCTTATCCTTTAAAACTCCACATTCTACACCGAGCTCCTCATCAAATCTTAAAACCTCTGCTACACAATGCATCCAGTATCTGAATGCCTCTCATGATTTCTTTTGATGTAACCTTGATCCAAAATGTTATCATTTCTTACTTGGTTTATTGTAGGAGTGTTTTTACGTCTTCCTATTCCTGTCCTTGCTTTCTTAAAGTCCATTATATTTGTAACAACCTGGGTGATTTCTTACTAAAATGAAGATTCTTTTGTTTTTCTGCTCAGAAATCTGCAGAGCTATGCTGTGCAAGAAGGTAACCAGTAGTCACATGTGGCTATTCACATTTAATTAATGAAACTTAAATTTAGTTTAAAATTCAGTGCTTCAGTTGCATTAGCGATATGCAAGTATTGAATAACTGTATGTAGTTGGTGGATACAATATTAGATAGCAAAGGATATTTTATCATTGCTAGAAGTTCTCTTTCAAATACTGTAGGCAACAAAAAAGACAAAACTAAGGGTGGAGAATAAAGCACTCAGGGGACTTACAGTTTTAAAAATAAAAAAAAAAATGAATGAAATGAAGGCCAGTGTGTCGTCTCTAGACCATAATGAACAAAGGGGACATTAGACTTGAGATGAGGCTGAATAGTAACATATGTGCCAAGTGATTTAAAGCCTGATAGGTCATGTTGAGAATTTATGACTTTATCGTAAGTGGCATGAAAAGCTATGAATGATTTTGTAAAGAGGAGTAACTTGATCTGATTTATGTTTAAAAACATCAGTTTGGCTGCTATATGAAGATACACTGGGAAGTATGGTCTATTTAAGCTGAGTCCACATATAAACATTTCTATAGTACTCCTTGTCTTTTTCTTTTCTAACTCTACTTGCATTGTGTTATTATCATCAGTATTATGTTATATCACACAATGTTTAATAGTTTTACGAGTGTGTCTCTTTCAGTAGAATGGTAGCTTTCTACATGGAGGGATAGAATAGCACTCAATTTACATTGCTGTTATCAAATACATGTTCAGTCTGAAGGAACTTCATCCCTATTATGTTCTATTTGGCCATTTTTTAATGTTTGATGTTAACACCAAGTTCATTTACTTTTGTTTTTGATTCAGTGGTGTTTCTGGCTCTAAAATATTTTAGTTGAATTAATACCATTAATCCTTACTTCTGCCCTTAGGAAAAACTACCTAAATTAAAATCAAGAGATGACAGTAGGGGTCCTCCCTAGTGGCCTAGATGTTACAGTTTTAGCAGTGTCATGACTATGGCCTGCATTCAACCCCAGCCAGAGAGCTGAACCACATGGCACAGCAGACCTCTCCTGTCACCTCTGCTGCTCCCCTCAGTGTTTTTCAATAGATCTGCGTGTTCTGCTCTCTGCTCTGTCTCTGGTGAATCTTCTCATCCCCTGCACCACTGGCCTATACCCTAACTCTTCTACATACACACACAACTAAAAAGAAGAGATTGTAATAGATTGTTGAATAAAAATTATATACACATATATATTTCTTCTTACTTTGTGTTCACTTTAATGTAAGCATTGCTATTGAGCTTTTTTACCTTAATATTTGATTAAAAAACAGTTTTGAAATATAACTGTATATTGCCAGTAACACTGTTGATACCTCTTAATTAATGCTCCATTTTCTATTTTCATGTAACTACACTGCAAGGTAGGTATAACTTTTCCAATATTTTAGATAAGTAGTGTAAGACTCAGAGAAGTAGAATACCTTGCCTAATGTTACATACATAAGTAATACAGGCAATATTTAAATCTCTGTCTTTCAGATGCTAAAACTCATAGTCATCTTAGGAAGAAGTTAATTATTAATTATTGTTACTTATAATGATTATCAGTTAGAATAATCAAATAAAGAATGTTTCCTAAACAGAAATGAAACTTGAAATACCTGACCTTTAGAGAGTATTTTTAAGGTTTTATAGGCTTACAAGGGCCTGCAGATATGTATAATACTTTAATACATAATACTTTAATATAAATATACATAAATGTTTGTGTATATATGTGAATTATTTTGAAAACTTAATAACACAATAGCAAAACAAACAATTAAAAAAATGTACAGTTTACCACAGACAATATATCAAAGGCAAATAGGCACAAGGACAAGTATTCAGTACTCAACTGTTAAGGAAATTAAAATTAAAGCGATAAGTGCCCTCCCTCGTGGCTCAGCGGGTTAGAGCACAGCACTAAGAAGCTAAAGCCACTTCAACATGAGTTCATTCCCCTCCCTGGAGGTGACCCACATGGTGCGGCAGACCTCTCCTGACCTGCCTGCTGCTCTTCTCAGCAGTGTACTTCATCAGTCGACGTGTTATGCTCCCCACTTGTCTCTGGTGAATCCTCTCACGGCCCCTCCACCTCTGGCCTTTACCCTACTTCTGTATGCATAAATAAATAAATATAAAAAATTAAAGCAATCAGGCCACTACTAACCTATTAAAATAGCTAAAATTAGAACAAAACAAAATTATGACAATGTAAGAGCTTCAGGTATGGAACTTTCATATATTTTTGGTTAAAATATACAACTGTACTATCTATTTCAATATTTTTCAAATTGGTGGGTGGTATTTTATAGTTAAGCATACACTTATTATATAAGACACCAATCTTACTCCCAATAGAAACATACTTAAATTCATACAGAAGCTTTTGCATGAATATATATATAACATTCTATCCATATTTTCAAAAATTTAAAAGTCTGCTTGTTCTTCATATGGTAAATGGCTAAGTACTGTGGCACATTCGTACAATGGAATACTTCTCAGCAATAAAAAGGAATGAACTATTGTTAAATGAAACTATTTGAATAAATCTAGGTTGCAATCTACTAAATAAAGGAAGCCGGACTCAAAATACCACATATTGTGTGATTCCATTTATATATACGTGGTAAAAGTAAAATCCTAAGCAAATAAATCATTGGTTTCCAGAAGTCAATAATAGAGGGAAGATTTGACTAGAAATAGGAGACTTCGTGGGATAATGGAATTATTCTGCATTTAAAGGGCAGTACGGTTTTATAACTATGTTTCTGTCAAGGTTTATAGGCCTGTACACCAAAAAGAGTAAATTTTACTATATGTAAATTAATAAAATTTTAAAAATGTTAAAAAATCAAGATTGCAGAGAAGTATTTATATTTGTAGATGATTCTTGAACCATGACTATCAAACTGCATTACTTTTTAATATATATAATTGCAATCAAATTAAATTGTAATTGGTCAAATTTAGTTGAGGTTCTTAATTAACAACAACTCATACCATTGCAATTTTTTCCATACTAACACAGGAGTGTTGATCATTTATTCTAAAGACCACAAATAGATTTCACTACAACTAATACTTGTAAATAAATTAATTTTCACACATATTTTGAAAATTACCTATTTTAAAAAATAAAGTTAAATGGATGATTCTCTAATTATAATAATAGTGAAATGTGCAGAGAGGAAAGAAAATCTATATATTTTTAATTTTTTTAAATTTATTTATTCATATAGAACTGGGGTGCAGGCCAGAGTTGCGGAGGGTGAGGGGATTCACCAGAGACAGAGTGGGGAGCAGAACAGGAAGATCGACGAAGTACACTGCTGAGGGGAGCAGCGGGCGGGTCAGGAGAGGTCTGCCTCGCCATGTGGATCTCCTCCGGGGCAGGCGGGGATCGAACTCATGAGGAAGTGGCTTAAGCTTCTTAGTGCAGTGCATTAACCTGCTGCGCCACCAGGGAGAGCCCTTTAATTTTTGTTTTTAAAAAATACACCTTTATTTGGAAATAACAATTTTGTCTCTGACCTGTGTTGAATTTTTCTTTAGTAAATTGGAATGTCTCCTTATCTAGCTCTGAAACAGGCTGGAAATCTCCCTAAATCTTGGCCACCTGTAAGCTGAGACCAGTGACTAAACTAGTGTGTATGTGTAGTAGTGGGAGAGGGGTGGGATAGAGTGGGAGATGATGTAAAAAGAACTTTATTCCCAGCGACATTCGATTAAAGTGTCAACATTTAAATTTAAAATATGTTGTGCATTCAGTAAATGCATTTGTTTTAAGTTGTATTGCCAAATATATTGATAGTTCCTGGATTAGGCTAAGCATTCTATTAATTGTAGAGATCTAAGTGTCAGAAATGTCCTTAGAATGGTATGTCATGCTGCCTTAATAAACATAGAGTAGTGCTACCTTATCAGTGGTTTAATTTTCATCAGTATGAGCTGCCTGAGTTTAACTGGGGTCTAAAGTATTTCACACAATAGGATATTTTGAGATAAAGCATACACAAATTCACATAACATTTATTATGGTATATTATTATAACTTTTGTATTTTATTATTAAATATTATTAATCATACACTGGGCCTAATTTCTCAAGTAGACTTTATAATAGGTATATATGCATGGGCCATAATATAATGTGTATAGGGTTTAGTATTACATGAAGTTTCAGGCATGCTCTGCAAGTCTTAGAAAGTATATCCTAGATATAGAGGGGTACTGTAGCAGATTCAAATATGTAGATGATATATTTTCTGGATCTCAATGTGATATTCTACAATTCTGAAAATAGTTTTTTTCATTCTGTCTCAATTCTGAAAATAGTTTTTTTTTCATTCTGTCTCAAAATCAAAATATTAATAGAGTACATAAAAATATTACAAAGCACAGGGACCTCCCTGCTGGTGCAGCAGGTTGGAGCTCTGCACTGTGAAGCTAAGCCAAGCCATGGCTGCTTCAGTGGGAGTTCCATCCCCACTCCAAAGGTGACCCACATGGCACAGCAGACCTCTCTTGTCTCACCTGCAGCGTACTTAGTCGAGCTGCCTGTTCTGCTCACCACTCTGTCTCTGGTGAATCCTCTTGCCACCCCTGCACCTCTGGCCTGTACCCCATTTCTGTATGCATAAATAAATAAAATCTTAAAAAAAAGTATTACAAGCACAAAATAATATTAGCATCTATAAAAAGAAACTTTAAGAAGGTAACTGTAGCAAAAAGTGTATTTTTTGCAATACTTTTTGAATTTGTAGTGTTCTATAATATATTAACTATCTTCTAGACATTACTTCTGTTTCCTTTATCTCAACAATCCATTCTTGCTTTTAATAATAGATTTGAACTATAAATGTTGAGCTCCAGAATTTATTTAAATCCAAATTAATTTGCTATCAGTACTCATCCTGGGGTTGTTGGAAAATCCAATCTCAGTTATAAATTGGCGTCCCATGTGCCCTGCAAGATTATGGAGAGATTCTAGTATTCTTACTAATATAAAGTCCTAGGATTCTTATTTCATACTAGGCTTTAGAGATATGCTTACTTATGCTTAAAGGTAGGTCTATTTCTAGGGAAAATGAGGCATTAGGTTCTGTATTAATACAAGGAGCTGTACAACCTAGGATATGGCCATATAGTTCTTTCCATGTGGGAGTAAATTTATACCATCACTTTCATAGCCTCTTTCTTATATTACCTTCTTAATCTTGAAACTGTCTACCCAATCCTCACTAAATTCAGTCTGTCTCATAAGTTTCTGTTTCTGTAATCTCTTCTAGAAGAATTCAGCTACAAGGGTAGCTACATGTCTTCTAATTTCAAAAGTCTTACTTATTTTGGAAGGGTTGGCATAAAATGGAGTTAAGATTTTGTTTGTTTCATCCATTTGGACTTGCTGGTCCAAATATTTCTATAAAACATCTGATCTAAAGATTTTATAACCATCGAACAGGTCCCCCATCCCTACTCCTTGAGTATTTAAACTTTTGGCACTCAGTTTACTTCATTCTAACCATTGATGTTACTAATTCTAACTGCTCTAATAGAAAACAGATATAAAAATTAGGTAAGAATCATTATTACTTAATGATTGACTAACTAGGGAAGAATCAGCAATGTCCAAATTGCTGCCATCCTTTACTAAATTAATGTCTGCCATTCTTGGAATTGACAAACTCTGAAGGAACTATGTAAATAGAAAGACGATTGCTTAATTTGCCATGCATGTGGCATAATCTAGTAGAAATGTACACTTGGAGGTTGAAATTAGAGTTCCATATTATTTTAGTTTGCTAACCTATGCTTACTACCATCTTCTCAGAAGTGGCCCAAAGTGTTTCCACCCCCCTGGCAAATTACATCTCTCCTATTCTAGATTCTAGTAAAGGGAAACTAGAAAACAGCCTTGATTTATTTTGTTCTATCAGTCTACCCACTCCCACATACACACATACACAAATCTTCCCTCAGCATACCCTGTCTGCAATATAGGATATACATTTCGGTCTTCCAGTCACCAAAATAGCCTCGTGTTCAACTGGACAGGTTCACTAAGGTCAAGAATCAAGGACAGTAAGATACAATAAGAAACAGTTAAAGTGATATAGAGTATGTAACTTAATACAAAACAATTAAGGAAGGGAGGCTAGGAAACAGGTAGGAAATGAGTCTGGAAAGTAAGAGTCGGTGGGAGATGGTAGTATGTTTGAGTGTAAGATTTAGAATTACAGCAGTGTAAGAATGATAAATCCAGAATGTGACATGGAAGTGGCTAAGTAAAGTTAAAGACCATGGTAAAGAAGATATCAGGAAGCTGAAAGAATGGACCTTGCAGTTGGCACTTAGGTTGAATTCTGCAACACGGTTCTGGTATTTGGTATGACAAGAAAGACAGTATATTACAAAACTTGAGTAAATAAAATGAATGATTTGGGAAACTAGTAGAAGGCAAGACTCCAAGATGGGAAGAATAATATGGTGGTACTGCCAGAATCATCAAAAAATGTATATAACACAGGTTCAAATATAGGAATAAAAAAAATAGACCATAGGATGGCAGCGCTTTAAATGCCTGTCAGATCAGAATTCTAATGCAGGTCACAAAGCTTAACACAATGATTTGAAAGAAACAGGTGATGAAGATCAATTGTGACTGTATGGGTTCAAACCAGAAATGTCTGACTTATGGATATGAAGGTGATCAAGTTGTAATAACCATGACTCAATAATTATAAACATATCTCTGTTTTTTCATCTAATATATATATATATGTATATATATATATATATATATATATTTAAATAGTTGATGATTATTTTAGTCTCTCAGAAGAACAATGCTTTTTGTACTGATAAAATTCTAATTCAAAATATGTGAATATAAATGATGATAAATGTTACGTCACCTGTAGGGGGAGATCCTATGCTTCTAAAAACAAACAGGAATATAAACCAATGTTACCTCAATAAAAAGAAAAGAAAGAAAATAGATAAGCAGATGTAAAATAACTCACAAATATTAAACATTTTTATCCAGTCATGGAAAAGCTATTAGGTTTAAAATAAAAATTTAATGAAACTTCTTCTTGACTTGCAATGTATAAATTATATTTTTGACTGTAATAAGTGCCTGGAATTAAAGTTAGATTATTTTGATCAATCCTTTATTGGCTGCTAATTAAAATGTTAATTTGCCAAACTGTAGAAAATATTCTCAAGCAGCAACATCTGGCATTTTTGTTGGAATCATTAAACATGGTGCATTGTTAGGTTGGTGAGAAAAGTCTCTGCCATCTTTTGATTTAATTTTCTTTATGAACTTGTTTTTTGGATTAGGTCTTTTTGCTGAATTCCCATTACATTCCCTCCCTAAAGTAAAATGCTTAACTCATTGATTTTTGAAATTCATAAAAAAGCTATAAACATTTAGAAATTCAAATTTGAATGGTATTTTTCTGCACAAATATCTTTATAACTGCATTTCATATATGTTTTTATAAGTAAAATGAATAAATTAGTTATATTGCTTTGTAATTATATGCTTATTAAGAATTTGCACATTCAATTGTGGTATTTGTATTCAAAAGTAGTTTAGTATCTTTTTTTAATAATAAGTGTTGCCTGTTTAGTTGGAACGTGCTATTTCCCTAGAGAGCTGTATTTTGAAGTCATCTGTCATGGAGACATTGTAGAGAGAGAAGACTATTTATGTTTATGGCATTTTAAGTAACTGAGTTAAACCCTTTGGAATATAGAGAAATGGCTTGTTTACTGTCATCACTGTTCACTTAATCTTGTGACCCTGACATGATAGCATTCTCATAAATCTCCCTGTGGTGGTTCAATAAAACAGATGAACATCAAAATGTAATGATTGTTTCAGCTTTAGGAATTAACTGTGTGATGGACTAAGTGGGGTATAGATTGTAATGGAAGAGTATAGAATCATTTAACTTTTGTTTTCACCACCCAGTTTTCCCAACATGTGATACTAAAAAATAATTGTTTATTATACCTTGCTTTTCTATTTTAAGATAGCATTCATTCTAATAGCCATTTAAAAGAAAAAGTTCATATATTTAATTTATATCTATATATATTTAATTGAACTTTATATTGTGTTTTTGTTATTTGACATCTCGACATTTTTCTACTTTACTCTCTTAATATTCATAACTATATAATTTCTAAACATATTTTTTAACTTTCATAGTTTTTATAACTGTTGTAAGCAACCACTAAGATATTCAAATTAAAAAAAAAAACAACATGAAGGTCATTGAGGAATTAAAAAAAATAAAACACAGCATTAGGGTAAATTAATGATAGAAAGTAACATGATTTAACACTCCATTCTTACTATAACACATTCCAGATATCTTGTTTATAAACCATTAAAAAAAGTCCCTTTGTCTCAACTTCACTTGTAAAAGTATCTTCACTTGTAAAAGTATTCAATAAATGCTATTAATATTCTTACTGCTTATATAATAGTTCTATAGAATAAAGTAATATTAGAGCAAGTTACATTTGTCATCCTCCAATTTCCATGTGTTAAAAAAAAAGCAAACTTTTTTTTCAGTTTACTTTGGTGTGATCAAACCTGTAATCAGCATTTCCAATAGGATTTTGTACTTTAACTGTTGTTAATCCAGTTTGAATCGTAGTGATAAATTCCAAACACCAGAAGTCTGCTGTAAAATTTAAAATCTGTGGGAAAAAAATCAGATAATTTATATTATATGCAAGAATGTATGGAAATATGTATAACAGATTTGTAAAGACTAAACATTTTTAATATTGTTCCTACTGAAATCTAAGAAATAAGACTGAAGCTTGTCAGAAAAGAAGACCAATTACTAGTAAGATACAAGTCCCCAGAAAAATAGGATAAAGCAGCATTCCTAATTTAATCTTAGTCCACTAGCATTAAGTTGAAAAACAATCGTTCATGAAGAGAACGATACGTATCATTAAATAAATGGTCAGCTCCTTTAGTTTTAGACAACTGAACCTTGAGAATATTTTCTCCCATTTTAATAGCCTTTCAAACTGATATCAGCCCCAAATTTTAAAATTTGTTTCAATTGATTTGTTACAGATTGGAATGTTTCCTATGGACAGTGTGAAGACAAAAATGATTTTTAACTGGCAATCTTTTCTGTTCCCATTATTTAGTAGTTACCAAACTATAGTCAAACACTGTAGATGAAGATAGTTGTTTGAGCTAGGGTAATGGGGTATTACATAAATAGGATTTTTATGCCTTTTGAGCCTTAACATAAATCTTAAAAATTAAGCACAGCTGACTTTTAGATGAAGAAAGACTTCTGAGAGCTAAGCAATAAAATATGCCAAATACAAACTATTATGTAGGCAGTTTTAAATGCTTTAAACTAGATTTATCCAAATGAGTAAGTTGAATATGTTTTTAGGACAATTTAATATACATTATTGAGCCCTCAGTTAACAAACATGAAGTAACTTGCAAAATGCCTTGGAATTTCTTTAGGAATAGTCATTAACTATATGATAATTGAATGAATAATTAAAAGTTTACATTTTAGTAAATGTTACGGTGTCATGGTTACAGTTAAGTGAGTACTGGTTCCAAATATTAATAGTTCAAAGGCTCTTAGTTAAAAAGGACTTTATAATTGTTCCCTTGAGGAACATCATTTGTGATAGTTTATTTTAAAATAAAATCAATAAGTCAGTTGTATTTTATTTAAATTCCATATCACATGTATGTCTTTTTTAGATTATTTCTAAGCAAAGAGTTTCTTTAGTTAATCCCAACTTCTTATTAAACATGATCCATGATTTTATATTAAACTATCAACAGTAGCTCACATCAGCCTTATATATAGTCTTACCCAGATTTTCTAACTACCTCTCTCCTAATTTTAATGTATAATTCAAGACCTAGAAAAAAAATCTTAGTTTTGTCACTTTGTTTTTGTGCAATTTCTTTATTATCTGTCTGTATTCTGTCCCATTTGAAACTATGCCTTTGAAATGATTTTCATTTTGAGCAGTCTCCAACTAACTTGAACTTAAAATTACTTTTAGCTCTGACTTTTTATTGCAAATCTTTTACTGTTATTAATGCTGGTATTGTTTGCTTCACTTTTGAAACAATCTGCACTTTTAATATTTTAGAGAGGAAAATCTCTTGATGTATCTTTCCTTTTTATCATTTAGTATTATGACACAGTACCTGCCTCTTAAGTAAATTGTGAAGATTAAAAACAGTATGTGCAAATGTTAGCTGTTTTTATTCTTAGATTATGTCACCCCTTGTTATGTATATACTAAAATAAATAATGTCTTGATTTCATTAAACATCAAAAGTATCTAAATTATGTCTAAATAATTATTTCACTAATTAGTTCTCTGTTTTTTTATTTTAGATGCCAAGATTAGAAAGTACTAAGAAAGTACTTGTCTGAAACTTTATCTTTAAACAAGTATACCCAAAGTATTTAAGACATCTATTTGTTCTTAATGCAGAATTGCCATAAATTGGGCCTAAGTATTTTAAAAATAACCTGCAAATTTGTGTAAATATCAGAATACACTACTGCTGGAAAAATACAACATAAGTAAAACAAATAAATAAAAAGCAAACTATTAAAAAACAAAACCGACCAACCTTTTTTGAAACCGCACCTGGTCAGATCATAATTTCCAACTGTCCACTTTTTCAATGTCGTAGAGTGAGTAAAACTGACCTTAACTGTCGCCACTGTGGGCTCTTTTCTTTCTTCTCTACTTTCGTAGGTTGGTCTCAATTTATATCCCTGCCATGTTGTATATATATTTTTTTTTACGTGACTGCCAAAACTCCATATTCCTCAGAAGTTGAAGTTTTTGGTATGTATCAGTAACTGGCACATTAGAAATGATCTGTAAATAAATCTTCCTGTAAAGCAGTGAATGAGTAGAAAGATTAATGAATATAGGAGTTCAAAGTACATGTGACTGCTTTAAATAATCCTGAAACATTAACAAATGCACCCAAATATTATTATTATGCAATAAGAATGATTATTACTTGGGTTTATTTTTAACATTTCAGAAATTAGCAAGTTTGGATACAGAATTAAATGAGTAGATGTTACTTCTTTCTCCACTCTTAATTCTGCCTTATCTCTTGAAATATGGAAAGAATGACCAATACTAGTATTCATATTTTGAATTATAATTTGTGTATTTGATGGAATTCTTATTTTCAATGTGTCATTTAGTAAATTTTAAACATAAGAGAACAAAATCATTAAATGTAGTATAAGTATCTTAGTAAAGTTAACTTATAACAATTAATGGTAGGATTAGAATCAAATATATTTAAATTAAAATTTCACCTACAAAGCTTCATAACTATTCATATAACTTTAGCAAAATCCCTAAGCATTCTAGTTTCAGTATTTTTCATATGTAAAATGTGATTTAATGACCACCTAACAGAATTATGGAACATAAACTAGAAAACATCACAAGCTTGCCATTTTATCAGATATCTATTAAATAAATGTATCTTTCAGAATGGTTATAAATTTAAAGGGATCTTATAACTCATTGACACTTCCACTCTTTTATTTTTTATTTTTATTATTATTTTTTTTTAATTTTAAAAGATTTATTTATTTATTAGTTCAGAACTGGGGTACAGGTCAGAGATGCAGAGGGTGAGAGGATTCACCAGAGACAGAGTGGGGTACAAAACAGGCAGATCCACGAAGTACACTGCTGAGGGGAGCAGCGGGTGGGTCAGGAGAGGTCTGCCACACCATGTGGTCACCTCCGGGGCAGGTGGGAATTGGACTCATGCAGAAGCGGCTTTAGATTCTCAGTGCTGTGCTTTAACCCTCTGCGCCACCAGGGAGGGCCCCACTCTTTCTTATTAAATATATATGATAGTTAAACATTTGAATACTCACCAACATATATCAAATTGAAAAAGTTTACAAAGACTTAAAACTATATTATTTCTTATTTCTAGTAATTCACCTTATGGTTTTATTTATATTTTTCTAAATTAAATCTAAATGGAGATGACATTTTATCTCAATGAAAGCATTTATTAGCATTATATTTTTACAATTATGTAGAAATATGTGACTGAGGATTTTTTTGTAGAAATATGTTTCCTACCTAGTCCTGGAAGAATATTGTTCATTACTATTTTTCTGAGGGAAACAGTATTATCCACAGTGCTGAAAGTCATAAATTCAGCCTTTGGATTTTAAACTTTCTGCCAGTTTTTTAAAGTGTATTAAAATTGAAAGTGTATAGATTTTTTTATTTCTTTATAATACAGTTGGTTTTCTTGCTATTACTTTCAAAAAAAAAAGTTGACGCACAACTTTGAAGTTTCTACTAAATTTTGTTTGTGTGATTTAAAATCAAGATGTACATTAATTTATTTTCATTTTGAATTAGGACCTAAAACATCTATTTTAATTTAAGAGCTTTTAGTTGTACCATCTCAACTCTGTGCCATTTCATGTCTCACATATATTTGCACCTTTATTTGTTCAGCAGATTTTAGTTAAACTTGGCAAAATGAAATTTGCCAAAATGAAAATGCCAAATTTGGCAAAATGAAATGATTTTGACATTTTGTGGAGTGCTTTAGAAAAGGGAAATCTTATAGAAATCTCTTACTTATTCAAATAGGATTATATCAAGCCTCATCTTAATTTTTTCTATTTTATTTTTCCTTATTTTACCTTAAATGGAACATGGTTAAATATGCATATTTTCATGTTCCAGTCATTCCTTCTGATACATAAGTGACATTTACAGCAATGTTTTTAAGTAATAAAAACAGAAGATAAGCCTTGTTATGTTATTGTTTTGCAAATATCTAGCAAAGTCACGGTTAGCATATATCCCCAGAAGTTTCATGAAATCATAGTATTTTGGGAGGCTGAAATTTGTAATAAATGACAAAACTTTGGCTTTGAAATATCAAGTTCTCTTGACTATATTAATTGGAAACAATTAGGGAATTTAAGAAAAACATTAGGAATGCTTTCTAATTTATATTTTTATTCATATTATCTGAATTAATAACCACGATTGCCTGTATTACAGATGAACTATTAGTACTTGAATATTGGCATTTAATCCATGTTAATTTTTATTTATTTATTTATTTTTTGCTAAGAACTGTTTAAGGGAAGAAAATTTAACTAGGATACAGTTTGTCAGGGACCAATTGAACAGTGCAAATTGTAAACCTTTTAATAATTTTATTATTTATTGTTTTTAATTTTTCATTTTATCAAAAATGAGGGCAGGAAAAATGAGCCATGTTTCCATGATGTCAAGGTTTTGCTACAGCAACTGAGCAGCTCACTTTTATTCAATGCTACATTAACTTTCCCATTAAGGATTCTGTTGTAAAGTATAGAGCCCTTAAAGCATTATGAAGTTGCTGTATGGTATTTGTTCATTGATAATAGCTGCTATAATTGAATGTTACAGTCATTCCAGAGTGAAACCTTCATCACTTTTTAAGAACATTGTTTCTTTCATTTTAAATACAAATTTAATTGTACTGCTGTGGTTTGAGTGCCTATAAACATTTTTATAAGCCTGAATGTCTTCCTTACTTAGAACTTGTCATTTAAACTGCAGTGTAATTATAGTGTTAGTATAATTCATAAAATCCAGATTTGCATGTAACAAGTGTTATTTTAAGAAAAAAGCAAATGGTTTGTTATCATTCATTGTCCTTTACTTTTCTTCTCATTTATTACCTCACTTGTTTAGAATTACTAAAGACCTGAGGAGTAGTCTCCAGGAAGCTGGATTCTTAGAATAAGCATAATGATGAAAAGAATAGGATGTCTTACCTTTTGGGTTATTAGTCTTTTAGAAGAGGGAGAATTAGAGTTGTAGAATAGTTTTTAAATGATATTATAAAGCTGTAGCACGTGCTCTATTAAAGGAAGGTTGTAGTAAAATTGCTTTAAATCTGCTTAGGTTAAATCATGGAATATCCCACTGAACAGAATAGGGAATGATGTATTGAAAAGCTTTGTCCAGCACTTTTTCTACCAGATTTTCAGACCTCCTTCCTTCCAGGTAAAAAAAGAAAAATTTTATGATAAGGGGAAAGGCTGTCACAAAAATCCTGTGTTTTATATTTCCTTGAAGAACTGCTAACCAAGGAAAGAACTGATAAATACCAAGTTTACCCTGTGATATATTTTGTTTGTTGATAGATTGGTTTGTTTTTGGTTATGCTTTTTTGCATTTTTATGAAACAGATACAGAGAATAGACAGAATTTCTTATCAACCAAGGAAGTTAGCTACTATGGTGGCAGGTGGCAGGTGACAGGATTATTACTGGGAATCAAAAGTATTACCAGACCAGTGAACAGCAAATGGTAATAAAACAGTAAGCAGAGAAAAACTATTTTTAAACTGATCAAAAGATAGTGGAGGAAGACATGCAGCAGAATCCAGTCCTCTGCAATGGAGTACTAAAAAGTCCATTTATATTGAACTGTTGAGACTGACAGTGAGATGGAACTATTGTTTGGGTTATCCTTTGTGCATTAGATTTTGACAGGTCATTTCTTTCTTATATAGAAGTGATCTATTCTCTGTAGTTTTGATGTTCAATCAAACTTTTCAAATGCAAATTCTTCCAAACTTACATATCTGAAATTGTCATAAAGCATTAAGGTGCTTCAAACCTTATTAAAATGTATCTCTTCCATTAAGTAAGCTTCTAACTTAGATTTGTGGTATTTTTCTACCCATTGTAGAGATTTAACTTTCAAGTTACTCACTGGTTTTTAGATTGTTTTGCTATCCCATGGTTTGCCATGAATTTAATATTTTGATAACCATGTGACCCACTTTTTAAAAAAGATTTATTTTTTTATGCATACAGAGCTGGGGTACAGGCCACAGGTACAAGGGTGGTGAGAGGATTCACCAGAGACAGAGTGGAGAGTAGAACAGAATGACTGCTGAGGGGAGCAGCAGGCAGGTCAGGAGAGGTCTGTCGTGCCATGTGGGTCAACTCCTGGGCGGGGATCAAACTCATGCTGAAGTGACTTTAGCTTCTCAGTGTTGTGCTTTAACCAGCTGAGCCACCATGGAGGACCCTTGACCCCACTGTCACTTACTTTACAGTAAGTTCCACCCATACAATCAACAATCATGTCTTTATTAACTCTGTATATCTGTCTTTCATATATCCAGTCAAAACAAATAAACCTGTGTATGTGTGTGCATATACACACACAAGTGCATATATTTATTTCCTACCAAAAGTAAAGACACTAGTTTGGTTCTTTTCACTAAAATGCCTTATTTTTAGTCTTAAAACTTCAATAATTACTTTAAGATAATGGAGCAGAGATAGACTTATTAGGCTTTCTTTCCAAATAAATATAGTCATCATTCAAATTATAGTATTACCTCAGATAAAACAAAATAAAGTATGACCACTAAGTCTTACTGCCTTGGGAAAAAAGAGAATATATACTGAATGACATGTGTGCTTATGTTACATATGTGTATCTGTATATATAAGAAAGGGCCTAACAAAGTTAAATCTATCTTTCTTCATTCCACTTCATACTTCAGAGGCCCCTGCTTCCAGAAGTCTCCTTGGTTCAGTAGACTGCCATGATCATTGAAAACTAAACCCTAATGAAGTCTTAACTCTTGCTCATAGGCCTAAATCTGTTTTGCTATTCAAATCCAAAAGCTAAAAAAAGGCTCATAATTCATACAAATTAATGCATGTTGTCTAATTCCAGAAAAATATTAACTTGATCGTTCTAAGCTTATTTTGGAGATTTATTGTTAAACTTTATCATGACATTAATGGGTCATAGGCCATTTCTTGCTTATAGGTTTTCATTCATGTGTTAGTAAAGAATTGAAGTAAGGGTTTTATGGACCATCAGTAATCTACATTTTATAAGTAAATCAAATTGATAGATTTGAATTTCAAAAAAATCAGTGAAATGGACCATAGATTGCCACAGAGTGAGAGAAAAGTGATGAATGATGAAACATGAGTCACTTTTTAAAGTGATATGAAAGGTGACATGAGTCTTTTAAAGGATATGAAACCTGCACTCGTATACAGCAGCACTATTTACAGTGACCCAATCTGGTAATAACGTAAGTTCCCTAAAAAAGGTGAGTGCATCAGGAAGATATGGTATATATACACAATGAAATACTAATCAGCAATCAAAAATGATATATGCGTGTCATTTACAGTAATATGGATTTACCTGAAAGGGATGGTACTAAGTGAAATAAACCAGAGGGAAAAAGATAGTATCACTCATAGATGGAATAAAAAAAAAAGTGGTGGGGAGGGACAGAGAAAGACAAACTTTAAAACCAATGCTTGAAATCTGACCATAAGTCTGCAGATTTGGGGGGGGAGAGAGGAGAACGAAGAGGGGAGGTAGGAGAATAGAAAATGTGTAGCCTCTGGTGGAGGACAGTGGGTATGTCAGTTGTGGGCATGCTCACACTTAAAAGGGGAAATCCTCTATTCACACTTAAAAGGGGAAATCCTCTATTTGCAAAACACTAGCAAGGATGTAAAACAATGTAATTCAACAACAAATAAAATAACGTGTGACATATAAAGAAAATGTTTAAATCAAAAATATTCCAATGATTTTTTAAAAACTGAGTAAGTGCATCAATGCAGTTTTCATTTTAGATAAGGAAACAACATAGCCAACAACCTTAGAATTCCCTGGAACTCTCTCAATCCCCAAAGTAAACACAATCCTAAATTCTAACATTATATATTTCTTTTGTTGACTTTTATATTTATATAAATAGAATCACATATTATAAACTATTTTATCTGTTATTCCATATAATATTTTTAAGATTTATCTATATCACTTCATACAGTTTTAGGTGATGTTATTCTCATCACCTAAGTAGTAAATTTTTAATATATCAACTTATTATACAGATTTTGACTATTATGAATTGTCATAAACATTTGAGTATATGTTTTGTTTTTTTCAGTTTTTTAATAAATAAAATAATTTCTGTTAAGCATAAGCCTAGGCTTGGAATTACTACATTGTATTACTGATTAGCAGTTTTTCAATGTTCATTTGTTCTGTATCTTCTTAAATGCTTGGCATTTTCTTTTTCATTTAACATTCAGGTGGAAGTAAAATGTAGTGCATTATTTTGTTAATCTATGTTCTCTTGATGACTACTGAAGTTAAGTATCATTTATGATGACCAGCAAAGCTTTGGCTATCACCTTTTATGAAATGTCTGTGTCTTTTGTCCATGGTTATACTGGACTGTCTCTTACTACTTGTAATACTTTATTAAATATTCTGGATCTGGAGCACTTACTTGATCTACTTATTGTATATATCTTCTCCCACACAGTTATATATCTTTGCTATTTGTATTTATTTTTTACATCATTATTTTGTGTTTCTTTTGCTTTTTTATTTTCTCATAGAAATTATTAATGTTCTCCTTTATGATTGGTGATTTTTATTTCTTGTTTAAAATATCTCCAGCATCACAAAGATACTCTCCTAGGTTTTCTTCAAAAAATATTATTACTTTTTCCTTTATGTTCAGATTTGAAACCCATTGTGCATGGGAAGTGGTAGAAGGCAAGCTTAATGTTTTTGATGTACCCCACTGGTATAGTGGGCAAAAGAGCATTCCTTTTCCTGTGGTGAAAATATGATTTTTACTGACAACAATGTTGGGGCCTTCTCTTCAGTTTTTTGATTGATTTGTCTATTGGCATACCAGCCCCACACTGAATTAATTACCACCGCTCTGTAAATAGTTTCTAACACTGTTAGCAGAGGTCCTTCAGTTTTGTGCTTCTCGTAGTTTGACTTGTTTTATAAGTGCTGTGTTTGCCGTTTGTGTGTAATTTTATGAATGAACTATGCCATTTCTCCCTTAAAAAAAAAGTGTTTGGAATTTTTATTAGGGTTACATGAAATCTATAGAACAAGTTGGAAAGAATTTACATTTATAAAATACCGAAATGCAAATGATGTCATTTACATGACATGTGCCTCTATAGAAGCCTTCCTTGATTTTTTTCAGTAGTAATTTGTAGTTTGCAATGTGGAGGTGTTGTATCTGTCTCATACAGTTTATTCTAACTAGTTATTTGATGTTTTTCTGAAAATGCTGGAAGTATAAATATCTGAAATATTTAACCATGTGCCTAATCCTAACATAGAATATAGTTGTTTCCTTTTATAGACCTTTATCCAGTAACCTTTCCAGACTCACTTATCAATTAACATAGTTTGTATATTTGTTGTACTACTTATGAGTATAAATATATAATCTTCAAATACTGAAAGTCATATTTTTGTCAATTTGCATATATTTTTGTTTTTGTTCTAACTTTATTGTAATATCTAGGACCACCTGTACAATATTGAACTGTGTAGCTGTTATCCTTGTCTTTTTTTCTGACGGCAAGAGAAAAGTTTTCAGTATTTTGCCATAATTGTGATTTTTGCTAGAGGATTGGTCATTTGTGTTTTTGGTAGATATTCTTTATTAGATAAAAATCAGTTCCCTTTCCTTCCTTTCCCATCCTAGTTAGTTAAAAGTTTTTATCCTAAGTAAGTATACTTATTTTTGTCCTATGCTTTTCTTCACTTATTATAGTAGTTATATAATTTTTCTTCTTTTTTTTATTAATGCAGTCATTCAGTTGTTAATGTTAGATATCAAATGGTGATTATTAAACTAGATAAATTTCCATACTGAAGACTCGAAAGAATGATGTATCTACTCTCTACCAGTGTGGTTAGCATATATGCATTTATTATGTTTGCTGATTTTTAGGCAATTAATTTACCATATACAATCTACCCTCCAAATTTATACATATTAAATAATTGCTCTATGATATGACATACTTCAGGCCATTGTGCTATGTGCACTGTAGAAAATATACATATATGTAAGAATCTGTGCCTTTCCCTGGGAAATATTGACTAGTTTGTAAGGTCATAACAATTCTTAGGTAATTGTGATGTTAATATATGGTAATGTTTGTATTTGAACAAACAATTGTCTAGAATGAGTGCACTACAAAGAAATAAAGGAATGTTCATATTTTCCAGCCCGAGGACTAAAACAGGGTTGAAAGAGTCAGGCTTATTTCATTACATTGAGGTATCCAGAATAAAATATGAGAACAGTAATAGTTCAAGATAACACTACAAATAGAGTTCAGATTGAATCAAGCAAGATCTTAAATAACCAGTTAAGGACTAGACCTGGTTGTGTAAGCAACTCAATTTTACTGATAAGAAAATAAGTCTTGAGAGGTCATGACCTGTTTGTGATGGTACTAAAATCTGAATTAGGAGTTCATAAGGAAGAGAATATATATATAATCTTTGCTTTCTCCTAACGAGTTTCTCTGAATAATGATGATAATGGTGTTAACTTATTTTCATAAAATTACTTTGCTCTTTATCCTTTTTAAATTATTTTTCTCCTTAATTATATTTAATACACAGACATAAACCTGAATTGATGAAGAGAGAAAAAAAAGACGATTATTTAGCCATGACAGGCTTAATAGGCATTCATGTCATATGATACTAAATGTTAAAATGAGGTCACGGGGCACTAGAGAAAAGGAAACAAGTGATATAGAATCTCTGGGTGATAAATGTGAAGGGAAACATCTTATGTAGCATATGAGTCAGGATATTTATCATTTAGTGCAAAAGCTCTGATGACATGATAGCAAGGTTTTCTGTAGTAGTCATGATACCAGATTCCCAGAGATTCTTTTCATGATTTTTTATCCCTTTAGTTCAGTACTTTTTTAAGCAGCAGGCAAATGGCCATAATTTTCAATCGAAATAATGAAGAAACTGTTAACTAGGTCTCTTTTTGATGCTATTACTGTTATCAATATTTGGACCAAGGCATTTAATTCTTCTTTAAAATATATTTCAACACCAAGAGGGTGAGTATTTACAATAAGAATTACTGAAAACATCAAAAGAAAAAGAAGTATTAAGTGGATTTATTGTTTTATTTACATATTATAATCCCTTTAAGTCTAAATTAACATTTTAGAAAAATTTAATGAACACAAAATGTTCAATAGATAATTTTAAAATGAATTCACTATGGAGAAAATTATTGAATTGTTAATTTCATTCATGCATAAATCTGGTAGTAACATGTAGTTCCTTTTTCATTCATTCACTATTTACCAAATCTTGGTAATAGGTTTACACATTTCCAAAAACAATATTTATTTATAATATTACCCACTTAAATGTTAATAAAGATATCAAAATAAATGTCTGTTTAGCTCTTCTGCCCCTTTAAAGGTTAGGTTATTTGTGGTTCTTGTTGAGTGTATGAGTTCTTTATACAGGTTAATAGCAGCTCCTTTGTCAGATGTTTGATTGCAAACATTTTCTCCCCCTCAAGAGCCCCTTTTCTAGCCCCTTTTGCTGTGCAGAAATGTAATGATTTGCTGATGTTCCATTTGTTTGTTTTTGCTTTATTCCCCCTGGCTGTTGCAATTGAGCCCCCAATACACTCCCAAAACCAAATGTAGTAGAATGTTTTGCCTCAGTTTCCTTCTCAGTATTTTACATTTTTCAGTCTTACAGTCACATCTTTAACCCATTTTAAGTTAATTTTTATGTATGGCATGAGATAGTAGACTAGTTTCATCCTTTTGCATATGAGTATTCAATTTCACAATACTTTTTGTTGAAAAAACTTCCTTTTTTTCATTGTATACTTTTGGCTCCTTTCTCCCTTCATGCTCGAGGAAATTGTCAGAGTATTGATAATAATAATTCCTTTCCATGAACTTTTAGACTGATGAGAGGAAGGGACAGCGAAGAATCCTGAGAGACCATTGTGATTAAGCAGAGACAGCAGTCAAGAAAGTAGTATATGTTATACCGATCTATCAATCTATTGTAGCTCAATTTAAGGAGAGAAGTAGTAAATAGGTAAAAGTTGGGAGAATATAAAATGACTGAAATTATTTATAAAATCTGGTCTTGATGGGAAAAATAACTGATAAAATTTCTATCAGCTTTTTTTTTAATATTTATTTATTTATTCATATAGAACTGGGGTACAGGCCAGAGATGCGGAGGGTGAGAGGATTCACCAAAGACAGAATGGGGAGCAGAGCAGGCAGATTGATGAAGTACACTGCTGAGGGGAGCAGCGGGCGGGTCATGAGGGGAACAGTGGCAGGACAGGAGAGGTCTGTCACGCCATGTGGATCTCCTGGGGCAGGCGGGATTGAACTCATGCAGCGAAAGTGGCTTAAGCTTCTCAGTGCAGTACTCTAACCCAGTGCACCACCAGGGAGGGCCCTCTATCAGCATTTTAACAATGAATGAAGAAAAGCATTTCAGGAAAGGATACAAATTGTGTTTGTGAATTTAAGCATATTCTTATACACTGGAAAGAAATGGTTGTTTTCTTCTATGGTTGGTACTGTAATAAAATTTGCTAGACAAATAGGTATCTGCATGTGAAATGAATAGATATACCCACCTAAGAGTCCCATTTGGAAAAGTATATCTAGCACAAAAGCTTAGATATTTTCTAGAACTAAAATAAAGATAAAAAAAAGATTTTCATATACAAGTCCAGTCACAAACGTACAAACACTCTGATTGGGACCACATGTCGTTGCTTACTGTATAATGCACCAAAACAAACACACACAATAAATATAGGAAGAAATATCATGATCATTATGAGTATTAAGTAGTAATATTATATTAGTACTTTAGTATGGAGTCATTTATCATGTTCTAAACAATATTTACTTATTTTAAACACTTTTAACTAAATAGGTTATATCTTTAGTCAAAACATAGTAAGTTGTAAATTACAACTCTTAGGCAAGTTAAGTAGTAGCCTTGAGTATGTGAAAATAATAAATCTCCCAAAGTACTTTATATATAATCAAGAGTAATAATTAGATAGCAAGTTGTAGTCTATTTCTGTCAATGTTTTCTTAATGCTTTTTTACATATTAGTGTACTTTAGTCACCTCCCACAGCATCTTCAACTGAGTATTGTAAAATCATTTTTTTTTAATTGATTCATTTTCAGTCATGTTCATCTTGTAAATGGACTGCCTTTTCTGGAGAGGTAAGAACATAATATTTTGCCACTTCCAAAGTTAGTTATCAGTTCACCTGAGTATCACCAAATAGAATTCAGTTTGAAGATCTTATCACTATCTTATGTTTCATCTCTCTTTCAAAAGTATGGCCCTGGCCACTGTTGGCTCAAATAGATAGAATTGAAATCCTGTATTGGTTGAATTAATATATTAGCGCAAAATATTTTTCCTGTGTTACACACCTACTGAAACTAAGACTGTTTTGATACTAAATGTTTCATATCAGTGCAGAGAAATTGAATCTGTTTATCTAGCTTTGTATAAGGCTCACCACAGTACCATGCACATGTGGAAAAGGAATCTTTAATAACAATTAACAAGTATGGGTCACATCATGGTGTCATATAGAAAATGTTGAAGATATTACATAACAGAACTTCTATTCTGATTATATATTAAAATTGCAATACTAAAAATGTGTCAAAAATATACTTTGTTTGAAAAACATATTGATCCTTTTCCTACTTTGATCAACTAAGATATGTATGATGGATGGCTTTGAGCAAAATTCCTCATTTAGTTGCAGAATTTTCATCCCCAAATTTGTGAATTAAGAAATTTTTAACTTCTCTGTTCCCAAAATATTTCTTCTACATAAACTGAAATTCTTTTCAGAATGTTTTTGTTATTGTTTTCAGTCATTTTTAGCTATTAAACAAATAAAAGTATTTTATCTAATTCATTCTATAATTTTTATCAATTTAATTATAAAATTTTGAAGAATTGAATAATTGTAGAATAATCTGATATTAGAACTTAATAAACCTAGGAGATAGTGCTGGAAAGAAACCTAGGAGATAGTGCTGGATTAATTAAAGTGGAGAATAAAGTGAAAAGTAATAATTATTTCCTAAAATAGATTAAACAAAATAACTGTCTCTTGATTAACTAGATCAAGCAATTTTTCGTAACACTGATTAATCAACAAAGCGAAGAAGCCTGAATTTCATTTGAACCCTTTATATTAGGAACCTTTATTTTAAAAATATATTGAGTGTTTTTTTTTTATGATTGTTGATAAATGTGACTGCACTGAGCATATAGCAGAAGATCAATGTTTTAAAAATTGAAACAGTATAGGTTTGTATTGATTAATGTGGCTAAATCAAAATGAGAGGTTTTGTAACAGCTTTCTTAGACAGACTACTCCCCAGTAATGGCAGCCTATCAATTTTAGCTTTCCACTGATAAATCAGCTTGAAAATTGGATGTCAAAATTTTTTTCACTGAAGGGTGACTTTTTTATGCCCTTTAACCTTTTCAGATATATTAGATTGGTTTATAAGACTAATCTCTATCTTACAGAAAGCAGTTGTCAAATTGACATTTGGATAGATTTTCAAATGATTGTAACACCAATTTATTTTTATCAATGAATATAAAATAAATAAATGTATAATCATCCATGACCTACCTTCCTAAGTAAATAACAGAAATGTCTATATTGCAAAAAATATAATTGCACATTACAAAATTGTAAATTATTCTGTTGATGGAGCCCAGATATTCAGCAACTCGAGACTGAACAGATTAGGAAACAGGTTTTCAGAAGTATTTTAGTTTTCACTGAGTAGAGAGATTTGCTGTTAAATTTACTCATGAACTGATTCTTTTTCTTTTTATATCTTTGAAAAATACAAATGGGTTAATTAATTCTAGCTCTCCAGTCTTATTATATAGTCAAAGGTAATTTCGTGTGTTTTAGTAACAACAACAAAGAAAGACAAGATGTGACAATATTTCTAAGGAAACAATATTAAGGATTTGAAAAAATAACCCTAGGAAAGATCTGCTTAACAACACAGTAAAACAGACTTAATTTGGATTTAATGGGGTAGACTTCAGTGACGGCTAATAGTTACCATACCTTCATGCCTAGATAGCCAACTTTAAGTTAGCCTGAAAGGGTATTGATTATGAACTTTCTGTTATATAATTATTTTTTACTAGGAGAAAAAAAAAAAACAAAAAACATGGTTTATTGATCTAGATGGGAGCATTTGAGTAGCTGTTTCCCTTGGCTAACAGTGAGTGTCATCTTTCAGCCATGATAAATGGTAACGTTATGGCTCAGCATAATTA
The DNA here is from genome assembly GCF_000260355.1 of Condylura cristata. Taxonomy (NCBI): domain Eukaryota; kingdom Metazoa; phylum Chordata; class Mammalia; order Eulipotyphla; family Talpidae; genus Condylura; species Condylura cristata. The sequence goes on from NW_004567111.1 coordinate 46,571,484, forward strand.
CTTTGTGGTGAAATGAACCTCCTATTCCCCTCTCCTTTTCTCATCTCTTAAGAAGAAAATCTCCCCACCCACCAGAATGTGTCCAGTTTTTGTCAACTGAAAGAGAAATATGTTATGAAGTGTTGGAATTTTTTTTAATTAGAATACACAAGTATACATGTTGTAAATCAGCTACCAATTATTCCTGAACCATGTTCTATCCATGAATTACAACTCCACTGGTAATCTTTATCTTACATAAAGTATAAATTTAGAAGAAGAGATAGAGATGATCAAAACTTGCACATGTATTTTAAAAATAGGAGGAATCATTCAATGAATCTTTAGTTGTCTGAAATTTGCTGTTTTTGATCAATATCAAATCTTGATCTTATGTGATTCATAGCACTTTTTAGCTTAACAATTTTAGTATGAAACAGCACTTTATTCCTGGATTCCTTTTTATGATGTTGTCATTGAGAGACAATAAGATAACATGTATGGATAAACTATATTAATTCCTACCAGCTCTGATAACTTGAGATATTTTGCATTATTTGTTAGCTTTTGACAAAGATGTTTAATGTGTTATCAACTTTTCATTAAGCCTATGTTATATTTTGCTGAAAATAGATGGTATTTACTTGCCAGTACTTTAATATTGCCCCTGGGTAATGACTTTTAGTTAACTAATGTTACTTAAAGAATATCTGGCAGTCATTTTAGATCATTTTAAGACTGCTGTGAAGGGTTGGGATAAAGGTCATTTTCAGTGATTGTGCTTAGTTAAATAAATGTGAACAGTTTCACAAAGGGAATCTTGCTTTTCAGTGTGCTGTCATAAATTTCCTCTTAGCACATCTGGGAATACCAAGTAAAAATCTAGTTGTTTCTGCCTAAAGGCAGTATATTTTATATTTTCTTTCTCTGTTTATTTTCTCCTCATAATTCTGTTTATTCCCACAACTGAGCACAAAGGTTTCATTTTGTCATAAATAAGATCTACTACTCTGACAGCTTGTAGAAACTTCTATACATACTATATAATTCTCCAAACGTTTATAAAGAGTAGATATTTTGCTAAGACATTAAAAATATTTTTTTTAAACAATTCCTTTATAATGTAACCCTGGTTCACAGTTTCTCCCTTTCTGGCCACAGCTGGCCTCTTGCTGTTCACAGCTGAAAAGTGAAATCAATGCTTGGTCTAACAAAATGCAGATGAAAGCCATTCTGATCATATATAGTCATTTCCCGTAACTTTATCAGCCTCTAGTTACTTATGTGATCTCTGGAAGTTATTGTTTATTCAAGTAAATACAGTCCCAACTTCTGTGTTAAAATGTGCTGTCTTCCAGAAAAATAATACTTCCTTAAAGCTAGAAGATTATGAATAGCTCATCACTATGGGTTTTCTACAAAAGCTGTTGTCTTTGTTCTCTTAAAGGAAATACTACATCTTTAATCAAATACATTTGTTGCTTCTATGCTAGAATTTTTTTTTCTGTAAGCAAAGATATCCCTTTATTCTTAACATTAACACAGTTTTAAATTCTGAAACCAAAAATGATAAAATAATCCAAATTATCATTATTCTAGTATTTTCTTAAATATTTATTTAAACAAGATTCGATGGAAAACTATATTGTAGTTGAATGATTCAGAGGTCACAAAACTACAATGAGTTTGATGGAAAACAGCCTTTCTCCTTCCTATTTTAAATGGTTCCTACTTTGATTACAAGCATTTATTATAATTATCAAGAGATTGGGCTGTTGTTACAGTGTCTTTGTAATGGAACCATTTAGATGGAATATAATAGAAGTTTATTGAATTCTGAAAAAGAAAAGAGCACAGATAAAGTGGTCCTTTTTTATAAATGTTTCAGCTGCTTAGTTAAGTATACTAATTTTATTATTCTTAGTTCATTTATTTGCTCTACAAGTTTTTGTGTCTAAGTACAATTTTTCTAGTAAATAACATATAATTTTTTTTCTATGGTTAATATCTTTTGTAGGCTGTGTGTGTGTGTGTATTTTCAGAGAGAAGGAAGGTCCACAAATAAGCACCTCTCAGAACTCTCTGATATGTAGTCTTTATTTTAGAATTTATATTTGTATAAATTCTTTCCTAAGATGACTTTCAAATAGTAACATATTGTGTACAGGATGAATCCATTCATTTATCACACTTCTAGTATATTTAATATCTTCCCTAACTCCACAAAATCAAAGAGAAATGGGCCTTAATAATACTTCCTCTTTTGGTATTTTTATCCATTTGAAACCAGGTGAAAGAAAAATACATATAATATTTTAAAAGTTACTGAATTCAGTATGATCTTTCATATCTTAGACTCACAACTAAAGGAATTGCAAGGTTTACTAAAAAAAAAACACTAGAGGAATCAAACAATTAGAAAACCCATACCTGCAGAAAAAAATCTCAGGCACTAAATGTTAGCTGTCAGCAGTTACCAAGGACAGGTAGAGAGCTAGAGTACAGAAAAACAGGTTCCTGTGGATGGAAAACCTGGGGTAGGAGATGGCAGGGCTCTTTCAGAGATTGTAAATTTCCTGAAAGCAGAGATCACCTAGTTAATAACTTTACAGTCTCAAGTATCTTTAACATTGTAAGTCTTAAAGAATACTTCTTAGAAAATTGCTTTTATCAAAGGAGAAAAAGTAGAACCAGTTTTTAGATCTTAGATTTTATGTTTCTTTGAAGATTTTCAAATAATATTTACCTACTTTTTTTATAGTCCATGTTATTAATTTTTTATATTAATGCTGTTGATGTACTAAAATTCCTAACTGAGAGGGAGAAGTGGTTTTATTCCTAAAATTTATTTTAAAAAGTTAGCAAATTATCATAGATTGTGTCATATATCACAAGAAAGCTTTTGTGTAGTTTCAAGGCTTTTAGAGCTATCAACTCCTGAAAGTGTGCCTAGACTTTTCTTCATTCCTGAATTTTGTGCATATTGTATATATTGGAGAATTTGAAATTCGAGTTACATGCTGTTAACATAATTATAAAAGGGTTGATCTAAAAGGAAGTGATACAATTTAGAAGGCCTGCATGAATGATGAGGATAGTAAAAAATGACAAATTTATTATACATTCTACAAATTAGCCCTGTTTTGTTATTTAGCTCCATATTAATTTAATATTGAACTTAAAAGAATAGGACTCTGTGTGTGTATGTGTGTACACACATGCAAATGCACTAGTAGTTTGCATGGGTTATATTAATAAGAAATGTAGATGCATGAGTATGTGTGCAATAAAAAATTATGGAAACATAGAATGAAGGGTATTCAAAAGAAAAAGCAATATTATGCTTGTGGAAGCATATTTGGTTACAAAGCTTAATTTAAATCAAATTGTGAATATTGTCTTTGTCCCACTTAATGTAAATATGTATACATTTCTTTCCATCAATTTCCGTTCATTAAATCATGCAGTATTAACCCCTATGCTACCAGGAGAAATATTTTAGTACAGAGTAGCCATACTTTGCTACATTTTTAACATCTGAAAAAGTGTGGTTTGTAGAACATATGTAATCCCAAGTGTTTTATATAAAAACAATACAAACAGCAGATCATGTTTCTATGAGACCTAGGAAAATCATAAAGAAAATAAGAATGGCAGGTATTTGTCCAAATGGAACTTTTTTTCCAAGATAATTTCATGGTGTCTTTCCCAGAAAGAAATAAGACTTTGGGGCATGGAAATTAGCTTTAGTGGCATCAGCAGCATTTTAAATAGTATTCCATATAGGGTATATTGTGATTGATAATGACTTTCTATTATCTCCTCTTATAGTTCTACAGGTTGAACCTCTTAAACTAGCACTTCTAGGTAGCTGGTACTGCTAGCTGAGTCCAATTCATTAATTATAATCCATGTTCTTTCTGAGAAGCCACTTCTTTGCAAAAGAAGTCCTAAAATCATAAAATTAGTCCTAGTGCTTTTACTGATTGGTTTTCAGTTGTATCCAGTCAATGTAATTTGTCCAGTTATTCTAAAATTGAAAGAGAGAAATTGCAGTAGATAACTAAACTCTGTAATATGTTAGTTAACCTGGAGTACTAGCAGAATCTTCCTCTCAAACACAATTTTAACACATAAGAAAAAAAATTAAATTTTCTTCATAGCCTATTTAACTTAAAAATTAAGACTTCCTACCAGATTTTACTTTCAACTCAATAGAAGCAACATTTAAATGCAGAACTCCAAAAATTAGGATAGTTTTATGTCTAGAATGAGTAGTAAATGATAATATTTTATATTAATGGGAATATAATAATTATATATTAATGATTTATAAAACTATATTAAATTTATAGATTAACACCCATTGGTATTTTTTTTTCTTTGAATATTTTTGTTTATGTTCAATAAGAGCTGGAATCTAAAACACTCATTTCTTCCAAAAATTTTTCTGTCATACTTGAATCATTTAGATTTAGAGACCCTGTTTCAGTTTTAAGTAGTTAAGGAAAATTAAAGTACCTCTAAAATAGTCCTTTTATTATTTGAATTTTGTATATATAAAGACTAACAATGATGTCCTGATTTACAGCTAAAACACTGGTGCAATTGGAAATACGATTTCAATGTCTCCTTTTCAAATTGAAGTAAACAGTTACTGAAATATCTTGTGTATCCTTGAATTCTCCCTTCCATTTAGATTTGTTTTTGATTAGAGTAAACCTAAACTCAAGTAATGCACTTGTGGATGTACCTCAAATTGGCTTATTTTCCCTGTGGCTATTTGCTAAACAGTACAGCTCCTGCTTTTGCTGTCAGGAGTTTTATCTTAAATGCCAGGGATCCATTGTAAGTGTTCTATTATAGTATGTAGCATATCAAGGTAATTAATCCTTACCTTCCTATTTGAACTATTTCATATCATCATAATTAGACAGGTAACCTAAATGTATGAAAATAACAGTTTTCCCTATCCAAAATGGAAGCAACTGGTTATTTAACTTCTTCACACCTGTGTGTAGTTTAGGTCTAGATGAGTTGGATCCACAAAATATTTTAATTAATTATTTTCTATCAACTCCCCATCACTAATAGATTATTTCATCGCCACCATACAAGGTAACACTTCAGCAGAACAGTATTCAGATCAGAAAACATTACTTCCAGACATAATTTTTTCTTTATTTCTTTAATTCATACGCTTATTTAATATTAGTATATTTGTCCTGCCTTTCAAGACTTGTCTCTGTCATAATTTAGCTGTAAATGTGAATCTAACTTTATTTCATGAAAACACTGAGAGATCAATCAAGTTAATAAATATTACTGTGAACATTATTATTTTCGAACACTTTTTATGTAGTTTTGGGTTTCCAAGATGCATAAGACAAGTATTCTGATTTCTTTTTTACAACCTAGTATAATGTCAAAGTGTAAATATTTGAGATATTAAATGAAAAGTTGAGATCCACTCAGTGCAATAGAATGATTACAGGCCCTCCCTGGTGGTGCAACACTGCAAGTGAGCCTCAGCTGCTTCAGTGAGAGTTAGATTCCTGGCCCTGGAGGTGACCCACATGGCACATCAGACCTCTCCTATCTCGCACACTGCTCCCTCAGCAGTGTACTTAGTCAATCTGCCTGTTCTGCTCCCGATTCTGTCTCTGGTGAATCTTCTCACTGCCCCTGCACCCTCTGGCCACACCCCAGTTCTAAATGCATAAATTAATAAATCTTTTAAAAATGAATGATTATTTGCAAGTATATAATAAAGGCGTTTTTGAAGGAAGACCAGCATATGATACAAAATAAACAGAAATACACATAATCAATTTCCTATTGAATAAGCATGAATAGTATGTAAGAAGAGTGGACAGCATAACCCTGAACACTCTTAAGAGGAGCATAGATTCTGAATAATACCATAGGGGTAATAGCATTGGATAGAGGATTACTCTATGAACGCTGAAAAGCAGTATAAAAGATTAACTTTCATATAGTTATCCCCTCACTTATGTACTGTATTAAAAATGTTAGACTCTAAGAAACATTAATTTCTAGAAAACTTAATGCTTTAAGTTTGATAGAACTTCCTAAGTAAATGCACTTAGTTTGTATAAAATCTGATATAATTTATACTTATTATTTTACTTGTAGCAAGTTCTGGCCAAAGAACATTAGTAAGCACTATTGCTCTCATATAGATTAAAAACAAACAAACGGCCCTCTCTGGTGGCGCACC
>NW_004567111.1:46577893-46595628 GCF_000260355.1 Condylura cristata
CCTGCACCTCTGGCTTGTACCCCAGTTCTGTATGCATAAATAAATAAATCTTAAACAAACAAACAAAAAAAACCCCTGAAAGATAGGTTGTAATTCACCCGGATGGTACTAGGGATGGGAATGGAAGTTATATTTTTGTAAGATTTCTTTTTATTAAAGTGGCGCGTTTTAATAATACTGTATCTGGTTTACAAATACGGCATCCCATTTCTTCATCAGTATATACCTTGAGAACCTATTTCTAAATCTACTTTCTGCTGCTGTTTCTTACTTATATTTGCCAGACATTGGTCTGAACACTTTTCACTCACAGCCTTTAAGATAAATGTATACCGTAGTTTTTATTTACCTTCATTATATAAAGTAAAATACATTGATATCTATAGTATAATGAATTTTATAAATTACATATTGATAGTTAATATTAGTAATGAAAATCATCAATGAGTTTTAAATAATACTCCATTCATAAATTTTATATAACTAATAAGACAAGTTTAAAATAAAATATCATGTGATTTTAAAAGTATCTTTTTCAGTGATAGATTTAATTTTAAAGATAATTGATAATTGTATAATTTAGCATAGGATATTCCTCAAACCTGAGTAAATCTTTTTGGATTGGATTTCTTAAAATGAATTTCTGAAGTCTTACGGGGAAGTTTTGTTTTTTTTTTTAAGATTTATTTATTTGTACATACAGAACTGGGGTACAGGCCAGAGGCTGAGGAGTGGCAAGAGGCTTCACCAGAGACAGTGGGGAGCAGAACAGGCAGATCGACGAAGTACACTGCTGAGGGGAGCAGCGGGCGGGTCAGGAGAGGTCTGCCGCACCATGTGGTCACTTCCGGGGCAGGCGGGGATCGAACTCATGCGGAAGTGGCTATAGCTTCTTTGTGTAGTGCTTTAACCCGCTGTGCCACCAGGGAGGGCCGCGGGGAAGTATTTTAATCATAATTTCTAAAGACATATAAGTCTACTCACCACGGTAGTAATTATCTCGGAAAAAGGAATATTTCATCAAGGGGGATAATTGCTATATAAAATTAGACACTGCCCAGGTAATTTTACAGTTTTCTTATTTAAGATAAAAGTAATTATTCTGCCCTAAATTTGCTTTTTTTTTTGAGAATGTAATTCTATTGGAAGAAGAAAAAAAGGAATATCTATAATCTTTAAAAATCTTTGTGTGCTATTGCCCAAAAGGCTAAATCAGAATAGTTGACTAGTGATTTGAAGACAAAGAGGAAAATACTATTCACTCTTTGTTGATCAATAAATCAGTGTTTGTTGAATAATAAGGAGCTTATTTAATTAAATTCTTTTCTATAATTTTCACTTTTGGAAATCAATTCTCCTATACTCTACAGTCCTCGCTCCTTGTTTAATTATTCACAGTGTAGCCACTATTTTCCCCAACATTAAAAGAGTGAGAAGTACATTAAATTGTCCCTCAAATGGTTCCACCATTCAAAGCATTCCCATTCACTCAAGTCCACTCTTTAAGAACTTGACCATTGCATTGGAAATGTCAACAATACTCTAGTATATGGTTCTTTCTAATTAGTTATAGATTTAAAAAAAAAAAACCTGAGTCTTCTGCTCTGTAGACAAAATTCCTAATTTTGTTTTTATTCTTTTAGTTGAGATTCAGATTCACAAACATTGTAATTGCAGATTTTGTGGAATTCAGGCCTGTTTCCTGGACCACATGTTTCAACTAGCTGCTCTGTGTCTTAAAGTAACATAGAACCCAATGAGATGCTTATGGGCCTATTTTCCTCATCTGTCATTTTCATATTCATGACTATTCCTGAATGGATAAGTTAGTATTTTTATTATAAAACCACTTTATTTTTCACAATACCAGACCAAGGTTGTAGCCCTCAGATAAAAGGACACCTTTTTTTGACCTCATACATTTTTTTTTTGTCCTTCTTCCTTTAAAGAAGAAAAAAAAAATGATTCTTCAGAGTTCACTGTGTATATGTTGAGTTTTGCTGTATTTTACATTTTATGTCTGAAGGTTTTAATTTTCATGTTTTTTTTTTTTACATCATTCTTCATTTTGTGCATTTTTTCATCTCAGCTGTAATCCCCATGGGCTTCCCACCACCAATTCACCCACTTTTCATGTTATATGGCTAAGGTTAGTTATCGCATTTTAACCAAATAATAGTATTTCCTCTCATAAAAAAGTAAATTAGGAGCAAATAAAAAAAATGAAACAAAGAAGTACAAGTATAGTGCAGTAAACACTATAATGGACAAGAAAAGGAGAGGTAGCAAATCTGGTCTTTCAGAGAGTAGAGCAATACAAGGAAAAAATTATATGGTTGCTTAGGTACAAATAAGGAATTCATAGTAAAAACAAGATTGTAGACAAAAAAAACTTTCCTGTTCTGTAGTGTCTTAATTGCTAGCAAACCTTTTCATTAAATATTGCTTTTACAGTCTAACCTTCACTTCAGTATTTACTATTTTTTGCACCTTAAATTTCATTATAATTAAGTGGGAACCTTGTTTAATTCATACACATTTATCAACAATTGTTTTCCTTTTTGGTAAATCCAAAATGTTTCAGTTTGTCAAGATTCGGCTATCATAGTAACTACTCCTTGCTGACATCATGGGAACAAATTATGTAGACAAAATGTTGGAATGCATCTCCAGTGGTACAGGTGGAATCTTGCTTATGGGATTCTTGCTTATTTCTTTCCTTCACTTTCAATTATCTTATGGAAAAGAAACAGACTAGCCAGGGAGAGAAAGAGTGAGCTGAAAATGACTAGGACTTGACTTTCTAAACTATTGCTTTACAGTGTCAGGACACAAGAGTATGCTTTACGAAGACAGGAGAGATGCATTTTTTCAGAAGTTTCATCAATCAATTTGTAATTTGAATTACCAGTCTTAGTATACAACCTTAGGTTACAAAGAATGGAAGAATATTAAAGAAAGTAGACCTTGAAATAAGTGTTTATTAATAAATAGAGTTAGAAAATAATAATGGCTTAAAATGTGAAATGTGTATATAAATACAGAATGGATGTATGCACACATATACACACAGCATAAAGGTAATATGTGTTACTAAGAATTGATTAAATAAAAACTAGGACTTGTTGAATAAAAGACTGATATTTTTTCTCATGGAGGATGAGTGCCAATAAACACAGATTTTATTTTGTGAACATATTTTGTAACCCTGTTTCATTAATAATATACTCCTATCTGTGTACATGTACATTCATCTATGTGGTAAATCAGTTCCCCCAATTCTATTACTATGTTGCACATTTTTCCTTCTTAATAATCACAAAGATAACTATAAATTTTTTGGTTGAAATATTTGAAAGTTGCACAAAGGCAGGGATCATGTTAGTCTTCTCATCCATAAATGAGTAGCATTTAGCTTATGGCCATATTCATAGTAGGTAATCAATAAATATTGGTGAAGTAGATCAGAAAACAGTACATAATTTTCTTCAGTACAGTACAGTACAGTCATTTTTCATTCAGAGTAATTATTATCTGATTAAAGTGAAGCAGGAAACCAGCTGTACTAGTGAGACTAGCCTTATGAGTCTATTTTCTTTTTTAATTTTTACATTTTATGCCTAGCACCTTTTTAAAAAAAATATTAAATATATTTTGTTCTCATATCTTGTCAATTTTCAGACGGCATATGATTTATCCCCTCAGGTTCTTCCACTACCGGACTACCCATATCTCATCACCATATCTCCTGTGCTCTTCTATCCCCCACCTCTCATATGTCCTCTCATCCCCAAACCCCTGGATGCCTCGTATCTATTGTGATCATTTAAGGTTTATCTTTGACCCTTTATTTGGTTGTTCTGTATCTCACATGTAAGTGAAACTATCGGATATTTATTACTTTCCAATTTACTCCACTTGGCATCAAGCCTTCCAGTCCCCATCCATGTTGCCATATGTAGCATGAGTGTATCTTTTTGATCAAGTGATTTTCCCTTGCGTGTGCATTGTTCCATTCATCTGTTTGGGGTCATTTATGTTATGTTTTCAGATCTTGGCTACTGTAAATGGTGCTGCAATAAAAAGAGGTGCAGTTTTCCTTATGGATTTGTGGTCTCTTTTTTGTTGTTGTTGTTGTTGTTCTTTGGGTAGCTTGATAGGAGAAGAATCTCTGGGTCTTATGATAAATCTATTTATAGTGTTTTTGAAGAACCTCTATGCAGCTTTCCATAGTGGCTGGACCAATTTACTTTCCCACCAACCATACAAAAGAGCTCCTTTCTACCACATCCTCACTAGCACGTCTGGTTTGTTGTTGTTTTAGTAAGGGTCACCTTCAGTGGTGTGAGGGGGTATCTTATTGTGCTATTGATATGCATTTCCCTAATAATAAGTGATGATGAACATTTTTTCATATATCTTTTGGCTGTTGGCCATTTTCTTTTCTTTGTAGAATTTTGTACTTGGGCAGCTCTTCTGCCCACTTTTTTAAATTGTGTTGTTTAATTTGTTTTTGTTGAATTGTGTAAGTTCTTTGTAGATTTTCTGTATCAGTCCTTTACCAGATATATGACAAATATTTTCTCCTATAGTAGTTTGCTTTGTTTTTGTTCCTGTCTCTTTTGCTGTACAAAAGCTTTTTAATTTAATATACTCCTAACTGTTTAAATTCTTCTGTTTTTCCTGATTCTGGAAATGAACTATGAAAGGTGTTTTTGAAGTTTATGTCATAGAGTGTTTTCCCTGTTTTCTTCTATATGTTTTATGGGTTCAAGTCTTTCAGCAAATCTTTATCCATTTTGAGTTGAGTTTTGAGCATGGTGTGAGGTAGTATTCTAGTTTCATTCTTTGCATGTGACATTCCACTTTTCCCATTCATTGAATATACTTTCCTAGTTTCAGTATATACTCTTTGTTCTTTTGTTATAGATTAGTTGACCATATATATTTAGTTTTATTTCTGAGCTTTCAGATCTGTTCCATTGGTGAATGTGTCTGTTTTTGTTCCAGTATCATGCTGTTTTAATTATTGTGACTTTGTAGTATAGTATGAAGTCTAGCAGTATAATACCCACATTGTTCCACTTTTTAGTCAGGAGAACTTTGTCTATTCAGGGACTTTTGTGACTTTAACAAATTTCAGCAATATTTGTTCCATTTCTTTGAAGAATGCCATTAAGATTTTTATTCCAATTGTACTAAATCTGTAAATTGCTTTGAGTAGCATGGTTATTTTGATCATGTGAATTTATTTTTGCTTTTGGAAATTTATTTTTTGAGAATTTTTCCTTGACTCACTGATCGTTTAAATTTGTCTTTAGTTTCTGTTTGGAGATGTTTCTGTCTTTTAGTTATTAACCTCTGTACTTATTCCATATTTCTAGAGAACATTTGATATGCTATCAAATCTTTTTGATTTGTTAGATTTGTGTTACCCCCCAGGATAGTGTCCTGTCTTGATATTTGTTCCACAGGCACCTGAAAACAATGTACGTTCTGCTGTTGTTGGTTGAAGTATTCTAAAATATTTGCTGGCATTGTAGTGTTCCACATCTTTGCTGAATTCTTTCTAGGTGTTTTAACAGGTGTTGAAAAGAGGAATATATATCTCAAAATATTTTACAGAAAGAGAGGGAAGAAGGGAAGAGGGGAGGGAGTAGGGAGAGAGAAGTTTTGATTCCTACCAGTTTTTACCTCTTTCATTTAATGCACACATATTTGATATTAATGCCTTCTTAATAAACAATTAGCTTCAATCACTTGTTATGATTTCTTTCTGTTTCTAGCAATTTTATTTTATGTAAAGTGTATGTTTATCAATATTAATATAGCCACTCCTGGTTTCTTTTGACTAAAGTTTGAATGATACATTATTTTATCCTTTTAGCTTACCTTTATTGCTATATTTAAGATGACTTTATTGTAGACAGCATTTTTTTTTAAGCACAAATTTTTTTCTCTATTTTTTATTGATATTTTGTTTTTCTATGTTGTGTGTTTCTTGAGTATATTTTTGAATTCCATTTTGATTTAGTTATAGTGGAACTTTTTGTTTCTTTAATGTTGTAAAACTTATTTGATAATTACTTTGAAATGGTTACTGCTATTTAATCAAAACTAAGTCATTTTTACAAGTTTGAGAAATAAATTGAATACATTTTTATACCTAAAATTAACACATTCTACTGATAGAGAGTCAAATGAGATGTTTAGCTTAGCACAATTCCATATATAGCTCCAAAAAGAAATATTGGGATGAGGTATATTGCAAAGTTTATAACAATTGGCATTTGCAGTTTTTTATAACAAATGAAGAGGCTATTTTATGAAATAAATTTTGAAAATGATAAAATAGATATCAACAGAGATTTTTAGCAAGTTCATAATTTTTACACACCCTTTTTAATAATCAATAAAATTATTCATCTCAAGTAAGAATTAACTGTTTAGCAACAACAAAAAAAGTACTGCAAATAACTTTGAAGATGTTCTATCCATATAACTAAGGTAAAGTGTTATATTAATATTATATATATATAAAAGCGTTGCATTGTATATATTGCATTGCATTATATATAGGTACATATATATGTGTATACACACATACACAGAAAAAAAAAGAGAGAAATGACCATACAACCAGATTACTTAACATTCAAATATAGTTATAAAATCAGTTCTTTCTTGTGATGAAACCTTTCATGATTGACTCTTTTAGCAACTTTCAGAGCCACAGTTTGGAGTTATCTGTAGTCACAATGCTGTACATGATATCCCCAATCCTTATTTATAATTGGAAACTTGTTCATTTTTACTCATTTTTTCCACTCACAACATTTAACTCTGACAATCACCAATCTTTTCTTTAAAGATTTATTTATTTGTACATACAGAACTGGGGTACAGGCCAAGGCTCAGGGGCGGTGAGAGGCTTCACCAGAGACAGAGTGGGGAGCAGAACAGGCAGATCAACGAAGTACACTGCTGAGGGGAGCAGCGGGCGGGTCAGGAGAGGTCTGCCACGCCATGTGGTCACCTCCGGGGCAGGCAGGAATCGAACTCATGAGGAAGTGGCTTTGGCTTCTTAGTGCAGTGCTTTAACCCACTGTGCCACCAGGGAGGGCCAATCTTTTCTCAGTGTTTAGTTGTGTTTAGTTTTTAAGAACCCATCTATAAGTGGAATCTCTATCATTCTCTGATTTATTTCACTTATCACAATAACCATAAGTTCCATTCATGCTTCTGAAAATTACTCGATTTCCCTCTTTTGTATGGCTGAGTAATTATCCTTACCATAAATTTATTTGCAGATATTTTCTCTCAGTTGTAGTTACCTTTAGAGTTTTGTGATCATTTCTGTTGTGTGCAAAGTTGTTAATATTCATACAGGTCCACTTGCTTTTTTGTTTGTTTTAAAGATTTATTTATTTGTGCGTACAGAACTGGGGTACAGGCCAGAGGCTCAGGAGCGCGAGAGGCTTCACCAGAGACAGAGTGGGGAACAGAACAGGCAGATCTACGAAGTACACTGCTGAGGGGAGCAGCGGACGTGTCAGGAGAGGTCTGGCATGTCATATGGTCACCTCCAGGGCAGGCGGGGATCGAACTCATGCGGAAGTGGCTTTAGCGTCTCAGTGCTGTGCTTTAACCCACTGCACCACCAGGGAGGGCCACTTTTTTTTTTTTTTAGCTTTTATTACTTTATTTTGAATGTCAAGTACAAAATACCATTGCCAAAGTATGTGCCAAGAGGTTATTACACTATGTGTGTTTTAGGAGTTTTATGATTAACCCTTTTAAAATTAATTTATGTATATGATATAAGATAGTGGTTCCATTTCATTATCTTGCATGCCACTGTCCGGTTTCCCATTATCACTCGCTGACAAGACCACTCTTTCTCGTGTATGTTACCGTCTCCTTTGTCATAAACTATTTACCCCTATATGTGTCAATTCTAGACTCTCCATTCTGGTTCAGTGATTTAAATGTCGCTTTTCACACCAGTACCCTACTGTTGATTACTGTCACTTCTTAAATATCGCTTGATATTAGGAAAAGTGCCTCTCATTGTTCTTCATTCTTGCTTTGACTACTCAGGATCTTTTGTGATTCCAAATGAATTTTAGGATTTTTAGCTCTATTTCTGTAAAAAAAAATGCTATTGGAATTTTGATAAGAATTACACTGACTCTTCAAATTATTTTGGACAGTATGAACATTTTAACATTCTCAACTCTTCTAATTCATGGGCACACATGTATTTCCATATATTTTTGTCTTCTTACTTTAGTGTCTTACAGTTTTCAGAGTACAGATCTTTCATCTCCTTGGTTAAATTTATTTTGAAATATTTTATTATTTTTAATACATGGGTTTGTTTTCTTAATTGTTCTTCCTCCTAGTTTGTTAGCACAGTGTTTCTTAGTTTCTCTTTGTATCATTTTTTAAGTGTTTGGTTGCTCTAAACATTATCAACATATAACTTACCTACTCGTGGTGGTGTTTTATCAATCCAGAAAATATAAAAACTTTACTTCCCTTTATATTCTTTTGACCTCCCCAATTTATATTTGTCTTAAATATTACCTCTACTCAAACTTAAAAACACATCAATGTTAAAACTTGTACTTTGACAGTAAAATATGATTTTAAAGCTACAGGAAAAAGAAAACCTCATTTATAGTTATTCATGTTGCTTATTATCTTATTTCTTCCTGATGTTTTGATAATCCTTTTATTGCTTCCTACATGTTTATAGGACTGCCATTTAGCATTCTTTTAGACTACTAACTGCAAGTTACAGATACTTTATTTTCTTGCATCTGTAAATATATTTCTCTTTTATTCTCTAGTATTCCAACAGGATTCTTCATTGAAGGTTCCTTTCATTCAGTACAACACAAATAATTTGCCACTTACTTAAGCCACCATAGCTTTTAATTTGAAATAAGCTGTCACATTGTTTGACCTCTATAATTGAGATGTCAGTTTTTCTCTGGCAGCTTTTAAGATTTTTTTATTTTTTGCTTTTTGTCTTGAGAGGTGTAATTTTGACATATCTTTGCATGAGATCTCTGGGATTGTCAGGTTTAGTGTTTAGTCAGTCTTCTAAATATGTGCATTTATGGGTTTGTCCAGTTTTGGGGGGACAAAATTTGGCAAATACTCAGTCATACTTTTTTCAGGTACTATTTCAACTATTTCAGCTTCTTTCATTTCTCAATCTCTTCTGCCTCCAGGACTGCAAGGACTAAATGTTAAACGTTATAATCCATGGATTTCTGAGCCTGTTTGTTGTCCAACTAGAATCATTTCTATTGTTCTATCTTCCAGTTAACTGTTTTTTCTACCCTCTTTATTCTGTTGATGTCCCAAACCACTGAATTACTTCCCTCAAACAGTTCCTTTGCTGTTTTTTTTTCATTTGTTTTAGCATGTTCATAATTGCTCATTGAAGCATTGTTAAACATTACTGGTTTTAAGTCCATGACAGAAAATTCTAACATCCTTGTCATGTCAGCATTAGTACCTGCTTATAATCATTTTGTATTATATTTGAGATTTTTCCAGGTTCTTGATATGATGTGATTTTTTATTGAAACCTTGATATTTTTTTACTATTCTCTGAGATCATTTGTATCTCATTTTATCCTATTTTAATTGATGTTTTCTGACATCAGGTAATCACTATTTTGACATAAAAGTTAAGTTACTATAGTTACTACACATAGAAAAATAAATGTCAAGTAAATTTTAAATGTTTATAATTTTATTGTTTCTAGAAATCCCCTGTATTGTTACATTTCTTTTTTAACAATTCAGTAAGAGGAAATAAAATTATATGGCCATAAAATGCTTTTCATAATCATTAACAAATTGCACTTTTGATGACTTCATGTCTATAGATTTTCACAATAAAAGTAATGGTTGAATTAATTCAGTGAATATATATTAGAAAATATTATATGTTCCAGGCATTTGCTAGAAATGTAGTGATAGACCAAGCATGTAGAGTTCTCTTATTCATCAAAAATTGTATTCTTCTAAACTATCAAAATAAAAAATTAAAATCTTCTACAAAAGCAATTTTTATGAAAATTGCTAAATGCTTTTCAGAAAAAAATAACATTTTTATTATATTGCTGCAAATATAAATAGAATATCAGACTTCTTAAGCAGTGACATTTTTCAGCAGTGTTTATTGGAATTAAATTGAAAGCAAAATGATACCATGAAATGATCCATTAATATACAGTGAACATATTTCAGTAATTTTTGTAATACCTTGTGGGTTTTTAATATTAGTTGAGAGTATAACATGTTTCAGGCACTATTACTCAGTGATAACCATGATTGTTAATGGTTCATATTTGCTGAAATCTGTAAAATCATCCAAGGACTCTGTTAATGTTAGAATAATAATTTACCAAGACAATTACCATATATTGAAATTTTTGCAGCTCTAATTCAGTATTATTAATAATGGATAAAATTGCACTTTTCTCAGGTTGCTATGGGCAGCAGGGAATTATTTCAATGAATATTTCAGCATCTTATTTTAATCATTGTTCCACCAAATCCAAGTGGGTAATATTTTATAGTTCTTAATTCATTCTACTACAAAATTGTGGTCATTAAATTGCAAACTGTTTGTAGTGAGTTCTATCCTGTGATTTACAGGCCTTGTTAAAAACATTGTAAACGAATGTGAATAGTGCCATTAATACTTGTAATTTGATGCTGCATTTGTTACTAAACTCCCTATGATTAATGTTTTTAGTAGGAAGAAGAAAATTATAAAGGAAACTGAACTGAGTGTTACAATGTCTAAAATATGAGAATGTTACTATTTTAGGATCTGTTCATTTATAGTGGAAACCTGTAACAAACACAATTGTAAAATAGAAGTATATCAAAAAATCTTAGTTTTCCAGTTAAGCCAGAGAAAGTTTTAATTTAATGGAAAAAAAACTGATTATTAGTTACACACTTTTATTAATAGTAATTACTATTTCTTTATTTTCTCTTTTATAGCCAGTTGCATGATTTCTGGCGTTTGGATTACTGGGAAGATGATCTTCGTCGCAGGAGACGATTTGTTCGTAATGCATTTGGTTCCACTCATCCTGAAGCGTTACTCAAGGCTGCAATAGAGTATGGTTAGTACCAGTTCATGTTACACAAAACACTTCTGGATGTGAGTTGAGTCTTGTGGTTGACTCAACTAGTGTTCAATAACATTTAAAATCCCCTTTGTCACACATCAGAAATGCTGTTTTCTGTTTTACCTTTCATTGTCAACTCAATCTTTCTACCAGTATATGTATTTTAGATCCCTTAGCTTCCTTTTATTACATTAGAAGACTCTATATGGTTAGTTACTACAGAGCATCCTTCTTGCATGGCCTAAAACAAGATTAAAGCAGTATCTTTGATCAATGTTATCTATTTGCTCAGTTTTAAAATGCTCTGACAAGTTTAAGTTTGATCATATCAGAATTTTGCACACTGTGTGCACTCAGAAAATTGATGAACTCCTATTTTTGCTATTAACCAGCTTTACCTTACAATTATTTATTTTATCATGTTAATTTTTCTGTATTTGAGAGTGATGAGTGATACATCTTTTTTCATATTCCTGATGGGTATAAAGAAAATATGTAATCCTAATTAATTAAGGATAAAATATGCAAAACTTTTAAGTTTTTTGAGAAAATAATCTAAAACTGATATAACTTCATCTGAAAATATAATTAAATGTATGAGGATTTCCATGAAACAATTATAGCTAAAAAAAAAAAAAAAACTAATTGTGTACAATGAAAGTAACTATAAAAGAGGGAACTGAAAATAATCCCCATTCCTAGCTGTCAGACTAACTGGATCTTTGAGTCATCACTTCCTTTACGGACATAGTAGATTGACATCTGGAGGGAACACCTACATCTGAAAAATAGCTGATGACTTGAAGATTAGTGTCTTTGCACAGAGGAAAAACAGAGACCATGGAAAAGGGTAGAAAAGAGTGAGACACAATGCCCCAAAAACTGTACTGGGAGACTAGGCAGGATATCCATTCTTCTCTGAACAGCCACACAGCTTACATAGCTGAAGAGTGCATGCTTCTCTAGTAGAAAACAGTCTACTGAGCAAAGACCACCCAGGTTACCTAAAGCAGAACTCAGCCAAGATCTTTTGGCTTCTCCAGAACTGTGTAGTCAAGAGAATACATGACTCCCCAGGTAAACAGCCTGAGCAAGGATCATAAGGGTTACATTAAGTTAGCTTTAGCAGTCCCAAGAAGCATCTGCTCTGTACTTGGCTGATTTTTTTCCAAAAAGGACTAACCTAAATACTATCAGTATGTAGTCCATGGCCTCACTCTCCAAACATCAACATTTGTGCAGTCTTAGGTTGGGGGAAAAAATCATGTAAGCAAATATTTGTAATCTAAAAAATTGCAAGAACAGCCGTACCTTTGGGAATAATGATGAACATTATATAATGACTAAAGAATCAATCCATAAGGAAAATGTAATTCTCATGAACATATATCACCAAATAAAGGAAAATCAAAATACATAAAGCAACTACTAATAGATATAGAAGAAGAAATCAACAGCAACATAGTAATAATAGTAGATTTCAGTGGTACCCCAACTTACATCAATAGACAGATCAACTTGATAGAAAATCAACAATGAAACAACACTAATGTAAATTAAAAATTATAAATCATAAATTAGACTATATGGATTTAATAGTCTTTTTTTAAACATTCATTTATTTATGCATAAAGAATTGGGGTATAGGTTATAGGTACATGGGCAGTGAAAGGATTCACCAGGGACAGAGTGGGGAGCAGAACAGGCAGATTGATGAAGTATACTGCTGAGGGGAGCAGTGGGTGAGAAAGGAGAAGTTTGCTGCACCAAGTGGGTCAGCTCCCTGTCTGGACATCGAACTCATGCTGCTGTGTCTGAGGATAGGTTCTAGTGGTTCCCTTTAATTCATTGTACAACCAAGGAAGTCCCTGGATTTAATGGACTATTCTAAAGGACAGTCCACCTCAAAAAGCTGAATGCAAATTCTTCTTAAGTACACATGGCATATTCTCTAGGATAGACCAAATGTTTGTTTACAAACAAGTGTCAATATATCATAAAGATTAAAATAATATCAATTATATTATCTCATCTTCATGGTATTAAACTAGAAATCAGCCACAAAAGGAAAGCTGGAAAACCTTTATATTTGTGGCAAATAAATAGCATATGTTAGAATAATTATTAAGTTAACTTAGAAATCTAAGGAAAAATTAAAAAATAGTTGGAGACAAATGAAATTGAAGATATACAAGCTACCAGATTCCACAAGATGGAGCAAAAATATTACTAAGAAGGAAGTGTGTGTGTGTGTGTGTGTGTGTGTGTGTGTGTGTGTGTGTGAAAAGAGAAATCACAAAATAATCTAATCTTGCATCTTAAGCAACTGTTTTATTTATTCTTCATAAATGAAACCAAAAGCTACTAGAAGGAAGGAAATAATAAAAGAGCATTATAAATAAAATAGAAATAAATGAGGGCACTATCAATATCAAGGATATGCAAGTTGTGGTATCAATATTTGAGGTTAGTTACTGGTTTACCCAGAACACTCCTAAACTTCAAGCTTGTGTACAAAGTTATACTAATCAGAACAACATGGTTTCAGTATAGAAATAGACTCACTGACAAATGGAACAAAATTGAAAGTACAGAAATATAGCTACATTTATGTTGGCAGTTATCTCTAATAAAGGAGCCAATACACTGAAGAAAGGAAAATCTATTTAACAAATGATGTTGGAAAAAAATTGTACAGTCATGTATTAAAGAATGAAACTAGAACATTATCTCATATCATACAAAATTAATTCAAAATGTATTAATGACTCTGATGTAAGAACTAAAACCATAAAATAAATAAGTGAAACATGCAGAACACTCCATGACACTGTCTTCAAGGTTCTAATTGGGGTCTTACCTCTAACAGCAAGAAAACAAAACACAAAAGCAAAATAAACAAATGGAACAACATTAAACTATAAGTTTCTGTACAGTAAAAGAAACTATCAAGATGAAAAGATACCCTACTTAGTATTTGCACATCATACATGTGATAAAGCGCTGTTATCAAGACCTTAAAGAACACATTCAACTAATAAAAGAGCAACAAAACTTACTCGAAAATCAGCATAAGAACTAAATGGATACTTCTCCAAAAGAGACATACTAATGACCAAAACACACATAAAATTTTTCTTATTATCATTTATCAAGGAAATGCAAATCAAAACCACAATGAGATATCATCTCAAACCTGTGTGAATGGCCCATATCAAAAATACCAGAAACATCAAGTATTGGGGAAACTGTTAAGAAAAAGGAATCCTCTTACAATGCAGATAGGAATGTAGGCCCCATGGATAAAAATAGGGAGGTTTCTAAAAATTTTATCCTAAAGAATGCAAAAACACTAATTTGAAGGATCAGGACACTTTTTTTTTCATTGCAGCATTACAGTAGCCAATGTTATGTCCAACAACAAATGAGTTTTCAAATCTTTGAAGACAAGATGTATGCACACAAAGAATGCATAGACACTACTCATTAATTAAACAGAAAAAAAGTGAATCTGGCCATTTGTGAAAGCATGGGTGGAGCTTGTAGTGATTAACCTAAAAAAATATAAGTCCAAAGGAATAAGATGGATATGGGCAATGTTCACCCTAGATATTTAACTGTAGAATTGAGGTCGCCAGAGGGTAAGAGTGGGGAATTAGAAGCAAATGGTAGAGGAGGGCCAATGGACTCTGGTGGAAAATATGGTTATGCTATAATGTGGACCTGAAGTCATAACATACAACTGAAGAGGTCTAAACCTATCTCCCTGAATTGCAAGTGTATATTACATCAATAAAAAATAAAATAGAGGGCCTTCCCTGGTGGCGCAGCGGGTTAAAGCACTGCACTAAGAAGCTTAAGCCACTTCCACATTAGTTCTGGAGGAGATCCACATGGCGTGGCAGACCTCTCCTGACCAGCCCGCTGCTCCCCTCAGCAGTGTACTTCATCGATCTGCCTGTTCTGCACCCCACTCTGTCCCTGGTGAATCCTCTCACCCTCCGCATCTCTGGCCTGTACCCCAGTTCTGTATGAATAAATAAATAAATCTTTAATTAAAAAAATCTTAAAAAAATAAAATAGAATTTAAAAAATAATGCTAATGTAACTGTAGAGAAAAAATGTGCTAGGAAAAAAAATTGTTCACTTGAATTATGGTTAATTTTCTTTAATCAACTCAATGTATTATTTAAGTATTTAATCCCAGTTTATAATGCATTATTACCATTTTCTTGATAGGAAAAATTTTTTAAGACTTATTTATTTGTTCAAACAGAACTGGGGTACAGGCCAGAGGTGCAGGGGCAGTGAGAGGATTCACTGGAGACAGAATGGGGAACAGAACAGGCAGATGGTCGAAGTACACTGCAGAGGGGAACAGCGGGCGGGTCAGGAGAGGTCTACCTCTCCATGTGGTCACCTCCAGGGCAGTCGGGGATCGAACTCATGCGGAAGTGGCTTTAGCTTCTCAGTGCTGTGCTTTAACCTGCTGTGTCACCAGGGAGGGCCCAGGAAATGATTTTTAGAATAACGAGTCACTTAAACTGGAAATTATTAAAATTTTCTTTACCCATTGATTTAGATATTTTCAGTTAATCTTCAAACTATTTCATTTGAAATTATAAATATCTAGAAACAACTTTAACACAGTTTAAGTTACAGTGATATTAATACTGAGTTTAACTATGTAGGACTTTAATTATACCACATTCAACATTTATTTTTTAAAAAGGGGTTCTGGGTCCTCCTTGGTGGTGCAGGGGGTTAAAGCACAGCACTGAAAAGCTGGGTGAGGCAGCTTTAGTGCTAGATCCCTGCCCTTGCCCTGCAGGTGATCCACAAGGTGCAGCAGACTTGTCTCCCCGCTGCTCTTCTCAGGAGTGTATTTCGTCAATCTGCCTGTTCTACTTTCCACTCTGTCTCTGATGAATCCTCTCACCGGCCCTACACCTCTGGCCTGTTCCTCCATTCTGTATCTTTGGGGAAATAAAGGGAGGTTCTGACTTCTCCAGAGAAGATGCACAGATCACCAACAGCACATGGAAAATATGTTAACATCACTTTTCAGGGATCTACAAATCAAAGACATGATGAGATACTATCTCACTCCTATGAGAACAGCCCATATTAAAAATAAATAAATAAATAAATAAAGTCACAAATAAATGTTGATGAGGGTGCAGGGAAGAAAGAACCATCATGGGAATGGAGATTAGCACTGCCTATGTAGAAAAAAGCATGGAAGCTCTTTATAAAATTAAAAATAGACATGCCATGTGACCCAGCAATTTGATCCCTATGATTTTGTCCAAAGACTGCCAAAACTTAATTTGAAGGAATAGATACTACTATTTTTACTGCAGCACTAATTAGAATAGCCAAGTTATGGAAACTCCTAATTGTCCAACAAAGGGAGAGTAGATTTAAGAAAATGTGGAATAAATACATTACAGTACACTACTCAGCCATAAAAAAGAGTAATTATTTACCACTTACAACAGCATAGATGAGAGTGAAGAAGCTTGTACTCAGTGAAATAAGCCAGAAGGAGAAGAAAAATACCAGATGATTTCTCTTATAGGTGGAATAGATAGAAATAAAACAAAGGATCTGACAAAACTTAACCAAAACAAATTGTAGAAATAAGACTACAGGGCTAAGGCTATTAGACTGGGAGAGAAGGTGGGAATAG
Organism: Condylura cristata; assembly: GCF_000260355.1. Taxonomy (NCBI): domain Eukaryota; kingdom Metazoa; phylum Chordata; class Mammalia; order Eulipotyphla; family Talpidae; genus Condylura; species Condylura cristata. Next base: position 46,594,754 of record NW_004567111.1, read on the forward strand.
GAACAAAGGAGGGAGGAAGAACAGTGGCCTAGTGTACAGGACTATGGGTATCGTTGGTGGCTCTCTATGGTGACATACATCTGGGGAGGTCTGAACCTGTTCCCCTGTATCACAAACAGTGTTGTAATCCAATGTTACCTCAAAAATAAATAAAAACAGGTCTGTTAGAGAAAATATTTATTTTGCTTCTCTGTAAAAGTGAATACTTATATATGCATACAGAACTGGGGTACAGGCCAGAGGTGCAGGGTTGGTGATAGGATTCATCAGAGACAGAATGGGAAGCAGAACAGGCCGACTGATGAAGTACAATGCTGAGGGGAGCAGCAGATGGGTCAGGAGAGGTCTGCTGTGTCATGTGGGTCAATTCCAGGGCTGGAGATTGAACTCAGGCTGAAATGGCTTTAGCTTCTTAGTGCAGTGCTTAACCCCCTGAGCCACCAGGGAGGGCCAGATACTTTATATTTTTAACAAAAAGTGTTTCTTTTATTAAAATCAATGACAGACTCTATTTGAAACAAACTTAAAACTGTTAACCTTAAAATTTTTCTGACAGTTATATTTTAATAAACCAGTAAATACCATTAATGAACCTAAACTAAAAATGATACTGCATTTTTAAAATAGAATAAAGGTTTTAGGAGTTAATAATCATCTTTTGTGCATATAATTATTTAATATGGGGGCATTTATAAATTTTAAATAACTATCTGCTACATTCAGAACCTACTGCTATCCTGTCAGTTGTATTGTTTGATAAAAAGGAAAGTGTGGGCCCTCCCTGGTGGCGCAGCGGGTTAAAGCACAGCACTAAGAAGCTGAAGCCACTTCCGCATGAGTTCGATCCCCGCCTGCCCCGGAGGTGACCACATGGT
>NW_004567111.1:46595728-46679875 GCF_000260355.1 Condylura cristata
CAGTGTACTTCCTCGATCTGCCTGTTCTGCTTCCCACTCTGTCTCTGGTGAATCCTCTCACTGACCTCCACATCTCTGGCCTGTACCCCAGTTCTGTATGAATAAATAAAAATCAAAAAAAAAAAAAAAGGAAAGTGTGTTTTTAACAATAGCTTATACATACCTAGAATAATTAGATTTTTGTCATAAAATATTTAGTAAATAGACATGGTAGCTATGCCAGACTTACCCCATGGTCACAGCCAGCCAGGGTTAAAATCTTATAGAGAAAGAAAATAGTTTTACCTCCAAAAGCAGTTCTAGAACCTTGTACGTTTATGTCAGTGGTTTTTGGAATTAAGTAGGAAGAAACAAGTAAAAAATGGAGGATGTGAAGAGGGAAATACTTCCCGGAAGTACTTCCTGGAGTGATCTGTATGTAGAAGTAGAAGGAAGGATTACAAACTTATTTTGTCTTCTAAACTGTGTTCTAACCTACTATAAACTGTCTTCTGAAGAAATAAGTAAATGTCAGTATTACCAAGACTCCATTCAGTAAAAAGATGTTTGAAAAATTAATTCAAAACATATTTTGTATATTTTAAAGAAACCTTTTTTATCCACAGATTACCAGACCATTCATATAAAAGTAAAAAACAAAAAAACAGAAAAGTAACCCAGTCCATCATCTGGCTATTCTGCCTGTCATTAAATATTTAAATGTATTTGAATATCTTGAAGTCTGACACTGTAGAGGAATATCCAAATACCTGAATATTTTGTGTAAGTTTACTTTGTGTAGACCTAGATAAATTATATATTATAATGCAAACCTACAAATTTTGAGAGAACTTCCAGGACAAATTTAAATTTAATGTATTCCTTCTTTTATGTTAAACATTTACAGTATTTCAATTTAAATTCTGACTTGATAAGCATTTAAATGCAAAGGTCCTCTGCAAAGGTCAATTTTTTTTTTTAATATTCATCTACATTGTGGCAACCAAGTTGCTTTGGGAACAAAAGAATATGAGTGTAATTTTCATTATGGATAGAAATCTTTGATTGGTAGCACAGATTTTAGAATTTTTAACAAACCATACATACTGATATAATAATCTTAAGTTACTAAAATAGGAAGTTTTTCATGGCTGTCAAAACAATGCCTAGGATTTGAATACTGTTCAAATATATCTGCTTACATAGTACATTTTAAGAATATGAAACTCTATTCACATGACAGAAGTGAAACTTACTTAGCAGACATTGTTTTTTAATAAAAATATTTGAATCACTTGAATGTTTTCCCTGAAATCATTCATACATTTTAAATTAAATTATAAATGTTCATGTAGTTAGCAAAAGCATTTAGCCTTAACTTGGATTTCATGACATTCTTTTCAGGCATTTTTATCTGGAATCATAGAACAAATATGTTAACATTGCTTTCTTTTAAAGATTAAAGAATCAGGATTTCAAGGATGTAATTTCAAGGAGACATAAAGGACAACAGTTTTATTTCATATTTACTTTGAAAGCTTTCCCTTCAATTTCATTATTAAAACTTTTGGTTGACCTTTTTCAGTTGGAAAACATCCTTAACACTGATGGAGTTTTTCATGCTTCTTAACAATACTAATGAGTTGAATAATTTATGAGGTTGTCATGTGCAAAAGATTTGGTGTGATTTGATATACTTGCAGCCTCTGGTGTTGGAATGTGATTAATAAAAACCTAGGGGCATGTAATTTTTTTCCTATTTAATGTTCTAATTTTGTATGTATTGAATGTGTTATTTAGGTGTTTTCTAATAGTAAAATCTCATATAAGTGCAAATTTAATTGGTTAAAGGAATTTTATAGATCATAGCAATAGAAGAAAATAAGGAAACTATTTTAAAACTCATAAATTCATCTTCTAACCTGCAGGAAGATTTTCTTCTTCAGGGAAAATTAGCTAATAAGGAAATGATTGAAAAAGGGGGAGGGTATGTATTTTATTTCTAAGTTTGATTGTCTTTGTTGACTGTCTATTATCATTTAGGATTTTGTTCCCCTTCCATAAAGTTACAGTAGAACAGTGTTTCTTCAAAGCCTAAGACTGCAAGCTGCCCAATATTTGTGATCAAAGACTTAATCTTAAATAGGTCTGATCAGGCATCACAGAGCAGGGCAGGCTGCTTCAGCCTAAGGAGAAAAAAAAAAAAAAAAACAAAAACGAAAACATGGAACATAGATGACAAAGTTAATCAGTCATTTCTTTAGCAATAAATAATAAGATATGCTGAGAACTGCAAATGAGAATACCCTTAGTTTCCTCAGAGATGTGTCTGCTTAACACCTGATTTATCCAGGCTTGTGAAGCCATCAAGACATGACCTTGATGAATAAAAAGCAGCTCTGTAATGAATCTGGAATTAAATTAGTTTTGATAATATATGCATGGCTACTGTAATGTGCTACTTGTAGTTATCAAGAAAAAAGAAAAGCACTGAGAATAAAAATATTAATGCAGCTGTATAGTCATTGAAAAAGAATCATTAATATTTTACAGATTAATTTATAATCTTTGAGAAAATTTTGGTTTTTTTTAACCTAACAAACTGTTGTTTATATTATGTAAGGGCTCTTGCAAACATTATTGTTGTTAATTGATAACTCCATTTTAATAACTGAGTCTCCATATTTCAAGAAGTAGGTAAACTGATTATGGATAAAATGATTTACTGAAAGGATTTTTTTTTTTCTTTGTGAAAAGGAGAGTAAAACATATGAGGGGGCAAGCAATCTTTCATTTTTTACCACAGTGTAACTTTTGTAAAGATTTGTTTATTTATGCATATAAGACTGGGGTACAGGCCAGAGGTGCAGGAGCATTAAGAGGATTCACCAGAGACAGAGTGGGGAGCAGAACAGGCAGATATACTGAATATACTGCTGAGGGAAGCAGTGGGCAGAACAGGAGAGGTCTGCTGCGTCATGTGGATCTCCTCCAGGGTGGGGATTGAACTCACACTGAAGCAGCCAAGGCTTTTAGCCCATTGTGCCACAAGGGAGAGCCTATGTCCACATTTCAGTTGGGCTTGTTTTTTGCTATCTTGTTGGATTAGTTCTTGGTAAACCTGACATTTTTGCCCCTTACTGACTTTTTGTGATGAATGTCTTTCTCCATTCATTAGGCTGTCTTAATTAATCTGCTAACATTTTATTTTATTCTGTAAAATATTTTAATATGAGGTTGTCCCTATTTATTTTTGCTTTTATTTCCTGTCTTAAGAGTAAAGTGTCCCAAAACATCTATATCATTGATTCATGAAACATATTGACAGTGTTTTCTTCCATGTATTTCATCACATAAATTCTATATCTAAGCCTTTTTTAACAGGTTAATCAATTTTGAACCCTTTTTTTGTGTGCATGAAATAAATTAGAAAATTATCCAAGTTTTTTCTTTTACATGTAGCTGGCCAGTTTTCACAGCAACTTTAGTTAAAGACCCTTCTTCTAATTGTATGGTTGTACCTTATTTGTCACAAATTAATTATTAATATATGCTTGGAATTATGTCTAGGCTTTCAAATTTGTTTCATTGACCCTTTTGTCTGCTTTTATTACAATACCATGTTGTTTAAATTACTGTAGCCATATAATTTAAAATCAGGTAATATGCCTCAATTTTTCTTTCTTCTTGGGATTGCTTTAGATATCTCTGGGCTTGTATGGTCCCATAAAAAATCAAATTTTTAGTTCTTTTTTCATGATGAATATTTCGGGAATTATTTTTTTAAAGATTTATTTGTGCATACAGAACTGGGGTACAGGCCAGAGGCTCAGGGGTGGTGAGAGGCTTCACAGAGACAGAGTGGGGAGCAGAATAGGCAAATGGACGAAGTACACTGCTGAGGGGAGCAGCGGGTGGGTCAGGAGAGGTCTGCCACGCCATGTGGTCACCTCCAGGGCAGGTGGGAATCGAACTCATGCGGAGGTGGCTTTAGCTTCTTAGTGCTGTGCTTTAACCCGCTGCACCACCAGGGAGGGCCTATTTCGGGAATTTTAATGAGGATTGCACCTAATGTATACTGCCTTTCATATATTTTGACTATATTACTTCTCCCCATCCATGAACATGGACTGTTTTTCCATGTCTTTTTGTCTTGATCATATCCTTTCTTAGTGTCTTCTAATTCTCCTTGTATGAGTACTTCACCTCCTTAGTCAATTCCTACATATTTATCTATTTATTTATTTATTTATTTTACCCTACCATTTTGCTATACACATACACTGTTTATAATAGCTTTTTGGTAAGATTGTTTTAAGGTTTCCTACCTATATCAGCATAACAGATGCAAATAATGATAATTTTACATATTTTCCAGTGTGAATTCCTTTTATTTCTTGTTTCCTGATTCCTCTAGCTATACCATCTAATTCTAGGTTAAACAGAAGTGATGAGTAAGCATCCTTGCTTTGTTTCTGATCTTGAAAGGACAGCTCTGTTTTTCACCATTAAGTTTAGTATTTGTGATATATTGCCTTTATTAAGTTGATATAGATTCCTTCTGTTCCCATCTTGCTATGATTGTTTTTCATAAAGCTGTGTTTTATTAAATGCTTTCTCAGCATCTATTGATTCTTTTTATCTGAGAAGATTAGACATTTAGCAGGTGAGATTTGGAGGTAATAATAGGACTTACTAAAGCATGGGGTATAAAAAGGTCTGACTTACAGCTTTGAATGGCCTCACTTGGTATCAAGTTTGTTTCTTTGTACAAAGATTTCAGAAAATTATTTTATATAGTCCACGAAACAGAAAAAGCAGTTGAGGGCAGGAATTACAGCTTCTGTCTATTCACTTGTACATCCATATTAATAAAACTATGCAGTTACTTGTTTGCCATATTTATTTATTTGATGATACATTTCAAGGTATACAAAATATTTTAACCACATCCATTCACTAATTTTGTTACTGGCATTAAAAGATGAGATTTCTATGGAATAGGTTTCTTAGTATGCTATTTCCTACTTCTAAAATATTTTTTTTGTTTGTACATTATTTCTGCATAGAGCATTAAGGAACTAACAGAATTTTATTATGGGTAGAAACTAATGACAAAATTATATTAACTTAATGCTAGTGGCATGGACTGATAATAATCTTGTATTCTTATATACCGTTTTTCATAAATTATATGAATTATTACAGATGTGATACCATAAGTGTAAAATAATATGTATGAGATGTGTCTGTGTGTACACATAATACATATACACACACACATATTGGAGATATACCTACCTATATCTATACTCTGGAGGGTTATGTGTATGTATCTCCAGGGAATGGAAAGTGAGGTCTGTGATGATAGTATAAAGAGTTTTAAAAACATAAAGCTGAAGAGCTATATTTATATTTAGAGCTATATTGTGAAAGTAGTACTTAATAGACTGAGTTACTAAAGGATTTTTAGTTGAGGAAAAAAAAACAGGACATAGAAATTAAGTGGTAGACAGAACAAAAACTGCATTCTGAATCTTCCTTTTTACTGTACAATGTGTTATATGCAATATGCAGTAGATACATTTGGGATTTTTTAATTGAGTTATTATTTGCATATTACCATCAGGTATTACCATAGTAGTGCACTCACAACCAAATAGCCCATAGTCCACTGTGTTTCCTTCCCTCTTTAGTTTTACCCCTGCCCACCCTTGGTGTTTCAGTTCTATAGTCAACTATTAAGGGTTATTTTTTAAGCTTGTCTTTGTATGACTCTTAAATTTGTAATTTATATTCCACACTTTGGAGACACTGCCCAGTATTTATTTTTTTCCTTCTGATTTATTTTAGTTAGCTTAATCCCTTCCAGCTCTATCTGTGCTGCCACAAATTACATGAGCTTATCTTTTTTGATCACTGAGTAGTATTCCATTGTGTATATATACCACATCATCTTGATTCATTTATATGTTCTGGGGCACTTAGTTTTTTTTCTATAGCTTGTTATAGTAAATGGTGCTGCAATAAATATTACTCTAATAATAAATGAGGATGAACATTTTTTCATGGATAAAAGACTTGCAATCTAAATTTCTTTGGAGAACTGTCTATTTCATTCTTCTGCCCATATTTGGATTGAGTTATTTGTTTTGTTTTTGTAGAATCTAATTAGTTCTTTGTATATCTTTGATGTCAGTGCTTTGTCAGATGTATGATGTTCAAATATTTTCTCCCATGCAGAGGGTGTCTTTTTCATTTTAGCTATGGTTTATTTCACTATGTAGAAATTTTTTAGTTTGTTGTAGTCCCAGTTGTTCATGTTATTTTGTATTCCTTGCTGCTTATGTCATGAGATATTTTGCCCATGCTTTCTTCTATTTATTTTATGGTTTCAGGTTTTGCATCCAAGTCTTTTATCCATTTTGAATGGATTTTGTGTTTTGTGTGAGATTGTGATCTAGTTTCATTTTTTTTGTATGCAACTGTTCAGTTTTGCCAACATAATTTATTGAAGAAGCTATCCTTGTTCCAATGTATGTTCTTGTCTCCTTTGTCATAGATAAGCTACCTCTATATGTTTGCATTTATTTCTGGGCTCTAAATTCTCATCCATTGGTCAGTGTGTCTGTTTTTGTTCCACTATGAGGCTGTTTTAATTATTATGGCTTTCTACTACTGAAATCTGGAGTGTGTGATACATCCATTCCATTTATGTATTTATTTATATTTATTCATTTATTATTTATGTCAATCTTGATTTTGCTACCTAGGGTCTTCTGTGATTCCATATGAATTTCAGTAGTGTTAACTCCAGTTCTTTGAAAAATGCCATTTTTTTTTTTGAGATTAAGTTGAATCTGTATATTAGTTTGGGTTGGATGACCATTTTGATGATATTGAGTCTTCCCATTCATTAGCAGGGAATATTTTTCCATAAAGACCATTATAGAACATTTCCCCCACTTGAAGTTTACTTGTTAAATTTTCACTTATTATTGTTGGCCTACTATCTATAAAAATCTATAAAAATATTATTATTGCATAGCAATGTAGATAAACTTAGTGTCATTCACAGGGTGTGTATGTATAACATATAATTTACAATAACATTGTAAAATAATTTCCACATGCTTCAAGCAGCTGTATCAGCATTATCTTTCAACTATTCAATTTTTTATAATTAAAAATAATAATTTGTTTATAATTATTCCTTTCATGTCTGTAGACCAGTTCCTTACCTTGCCAAGACATATCTTATCCCAATTTTTCATAGATTTAAGGTAAATTTTTCCACACCAAACCTTGTAATTTTAAAAAGAAAAACCAAATATCATTCCCAGGTTGATGTCAATCACTGCCAGAGAAAATCTCCTCTCTGCCTCATTTAAGTTGCCTAGCTCATATTTTCTTTCATTTCAAGAATTACCAAAACTTTCTTCCTTCCATTTATGTTACTCATCTGCCATCTACGCCTCTCAACTTGTGATGATAGTTTTATTCCCTTTGCTCAGGTGAAAAACCTAGAAAATGCCCAAGGGTTTCAAGAACAAGGAAAAAGATCACCTATAGACACCATATAACAATAGATGTCATTACCAATTTGGTGTATTTATTTCAGGCTTGGTTTTTTTATAAGCATGTTTTTTCATGGTATGCAAACACTTTTCTGGGTCATCATATAGTCACCAAGATGAATTTGCATTTTTTCTAGCTTTGATATTTAGAAGACTTCAACCTAGCCCATATTTCTCCACAAAGTCCACCATGTGTATTTTTTTTAATGTAATGAAATTTTACTTAAAATATTTCAAAGTCATCCTAACTTTATGGCTAAGCAAAATGCTGCCAAATAATACCTAATCTAAAATGCAGAGAGTCTGTATTTATCATCATGTATATTTTTAATATGCTTTTCAAATTCCCTTTAAAAAGCATAGAATGCAGTTTTCTGTAATACATTCACTCCATTAAGAATTTTATTAAGCTAGCATTTCATATTTATATAGTGCAACACTTAAATTCAATAATATTTCTTTCACCTTTTTAATTGCATTTTTTTATGTTTTAAAATGCTGTTTATGAATATCCCTTTTGTTGGTCAGCTCTAAAAAATATTGCTTACATATGAATATTTTGAATTAGGAATAAATGAAATTCCATTTCTGCTGTCAGAACCAAATTGTAAAAATGCATTGCATGTCTTTGAAAATCAGTATACTCTATTAGCAGGCCTGTCAATATAAAAAGTGCATTCCATTTCCACCTCTTGCTCTAATAACCTTTCCTGTGTTACTTTGAGGCAGTTCACATAATCAAAGTATATTGTCAGCTTACTGGAGCTGGGGAAGCATGAAATGAAAATCACGTTAATATTGATCCAATTCTCTTACTTGCAAGTGTCCTTGATGTCCTTTCCCACTCAGCAATAACTGTTGATGTTAGGTAGCCATTTTCTTTCTTTTTTTTTTTTCTTATATTCTAGCAAATCATTCACAAGCATAACTAATCTGAATAAGAATTTACCACTTAGAGTAATTTCTGTGAAAATTTCATCTTAATTAATGCCCATATTGCTGATTCAACATTTTTACTACACCGCTACAATATCTTCCTAAAGCTTTACAGAGAATATTCTGCTACAAATATAATATTTATGTCTAGTCAAGGAAGGTCTATATAGTCTCCTTGTTAAAAATGCAAAGAATAGTTTAGTATTGATGTGTTAACATTGACTATAATAAACATCAATTATTGGTTGAAATATCACTGTTTCTGAATCAAGTTCAGAATATAAACACAAACCTTGTATCTTGTGTTTTTAATTTTATATTGTTATAGATAATTGATATTTTGGATTATTCAGTATATGCCCTGTCAACAAAAATGAATTAAAGTATAACCATTTTAAAATCCAATGCATTTAGACCAAAAAAAAAAATAAAACTAAAAAGGAAGAAATTTGATATCTAAACTATACAGAATTATATCTGTGCCCATTAAATTTGGCCATTAGCTGCTCAGATTGTTACTTAAAGTGTGTTTGAAACTAATAGAAACTGTATTTGATAAAATATTATTTCATTTATGGAAATAATTGTCTTAAGAAAATGATTTTATCCTAGTAAAGTGAAGCTCCTGACTCAGTATCAAATACAAAGAGGGGGAAAAGTATTTGAGATTTCCAATCATTCTTTCTAATAGACTTTATTTTCACTATTTTACCATTCATATTTTTCCACCATAGAGTCTGATCTCAGAAAATAAACATTCTGCTTTTTACAGATGAATGTTTTTAGTCTCTAGTCTTCCATTGGTCTTTGATTTTGTATTATCCTCATTTATAAATCTTAAGAAAGGAAATACTAAGTTATAGGAAAAACACATTCATTGATAATTTTGAATTTAATTTTTTTGTACATACCCACTTCATTTTACTTTCTATTGTATTATTTACCTTACTTTCAATACATTATATCATTCTTCATTTTTGTACAATGTATGCTTTGTCTCAGTTGTAACCCCTGTAGACTTCCCACTGCCAATTCACCCATGACCCATCACCATAGTCCCAAATTTAACTATTTTACAAAAAATACTTAACCTGTTAGTATACTCTATGTACATATCTAAAACTTTTTATCTCCCATTAAGATTAGCATAAAATCTTAGTATACTCTATGTACATATCTAAAACTTTTTATCTCCCATTAAGATTAGCATAAAATATTTTGCACCACAGGTGTCTCTATATACTAAAGATTTTTTTTATATTTTTAAAAATATCAAAATTGTAACTTCTCAGGATTGATTAACATATATATATGTATATATATACACATATATACATATATATGCCGTGTATATATATTTGACGTGTGTGTATATGTGTATATATATATATATATATTATATAGGGTATATATCATTACATGAGATCATGTTAGCGTAGCTAATGTAATTAGTTAATATACATATTTTTTAAAAGTCTTTTCCTCTTAGTGGAAATTAAATGAGAATTTCAAGTACTAAAAGCACTGTCTGTAAATATATTTGTTACTGATTTCAACTTTATGAAAAAATTATTTTTTAAATCTTCCAAAGTATTCTTATGTCATTATTTTTCTTAAAGTAGTTAGGTTTAGAAATTGTTGCATTGTATTTATCTTACATAGGAGAACATATCTTATAAGCTAAAACTACTGTGAAATGGCATATACTGAAAAGAATTTCTCCTTCAAAAAAGAATGCTACCTTATGAAACTGATTCCCAATGTTTAAGAAACATTGGCATTTCCTGACTTTGGTAAAATTAAAATTAGTCTTATATTTCCATTTTTCCTCTCTCCTTCCAATGGCAGAAGAGAAGTGGTTATTAAATATATAATTATCTAAAACAAATACCAGCATCAGCTTTGTTGCAAAGTTCTTTTCCTTAAAATATTTATCCAAGATATTAAGAATATCTGTATTCTTAAGATAACCTATATATAAAATTTAAGCACATGTCAAATATGCATGTGTGTACATAATTTTGTTTACTAATATAGCTAAATAAATTGTATGGTTATTGGGAAGAAGTGATTTTTAAGCTGATTATCTTCCATTCAAGTTTACATGTACTCAGGGCACCTGTGTATACACTATCCTCTCCATTTCAGGGAATGCCCAATCTAGTGGAACAGTTGAAGAGTTATATTCTCTTACAATGCATATTAACCATGTAAGATGGAGGAAGATAATAAATCCCAACAAAATGAAAGGAAACCATCATTTGTTGAATGCCATTTGATGGTTAGGCTTTGTGATACGATCCTAGATACCTGCATTATCTTAGCTGAATTTTATAATCCTCCTATCATCCTGTTCTTTTTACCTCCTTTATATCAATCTTATAAGCAGTAAGGCATTTCCTTGTTGTTCACTTTTAAATTATGTACTCAGTAAACTTTTTTGTCAACATAATTTATTTTACTAACATTTTAGTATTTTTGTATTCATATTAAACAGTATGCATGCATTTCATAATATTTTAACATATATTGTCTCATTTTAATATAGCAAAAATGCTGTGAGAATTAGGTTAGTAAATAGTTTCTCTCTGATAGGCTTGAGACTAAAATTAAGAAGTTGGTCTATACTTTTGCCAGTATGTTCATAATGAATGTTTACAGGAAAAATAAAGTTAAGAATTAAAGATCACATAGTCCAACGTAAAGGGCATCAAGATAAAAATAACAATAGGAATTTAACTGATTAAAGATGTAAAGGGCATCAAGATAAAAATAACAATATAATATGGAAATTATATTTATGTTCTTACATACTTAGCAAACATGTATGGATAGTCACATTGTTTAACAACAACACATTGGAAATAAGTCTAATAAGATAATCCCAAAAGATTCCAGGAAAACCTCAAAAACAATGATTGTAGCATATTATATATATATATATATGTATATATATATATATATACATATATATATAATTTGTATATATATACATATATATATAAGATACAAAAATTATATAGAGAAGGGAGTAAACAACAGAGTCTTGAAGGACAAAGCAAGTAAGAAATAACCATGTAAAAATATGTCAGACTTAAAGTTTTGACACAATTGGGCATGTCTGAGAACAGAAGTGTTCAACTCTTGAGGATATGAAGTGTAAAATTGTGAGGTTAAATAAAGTGCCAAATTATGAGTCATTGACCATATATTAAAAATATAAAGATCAAATAATATTGAAAATGTTTATTTTTACATATTTTCACAGTAACATGTAGATGCTTTGATATAATTTTATACATAAAAATTTTTTGATAAATGACAAATTCAAGTTATATTATCATACTTAATGCAAAGCAGGTAAAACTGGTAAGAAATTAATGCTATCTAAAATTGCTTTGTAAGGGGTTTGTATCTCTGTGCATTAGCCACACATATATGATCTGTTACATATATTGTAAATTACTTTCTTCTTTACTAATATGTTTTAGCTTGACTACAAAAAACTTCATGAACAGAAACAAAGTAACATGTTGCTTATTTTTTACATCGTTTATATTTATAAATACAAAAAGACCTCAGGGCAAATAAAATAATTTCTTTGCCTTGACTGTTCAGAACTTCTGGATCACCATATTAGCTAAATATATTAAGTTAATATCTCCAATTAGTAATTTTTTCATTTTAACTTGTATTTATTTAAAATAGAGGTCAAATTATTTTAAATAATTAATAATGCAATCATAGGAATAACACTAGGCTATAATAACAATATTAATACTAGGCTATAATAATGGTACAAGAAACATTTTAGTTCCTTTCTTCTTCAGTTTTAAAATAGACTTTGTTTCTCATGGAAATTAATGGAACTATTAATGGAAAAGGAACATTATCTATTTGAATTTGTATTAGATGATATTTTCACATACAGATCTTCAAGCTTATATTTTTACTAAGGAATCTAATGCGTAAGAAATGCTTTCTTGTGTTTGTTCTTTGTAACATAGTATGAAAAATTTAATTTTAGGCTTACCTTGATTAGTATTATTTGATGGCATTTTAAAAATTCTGAATCCTTTTAAATTTTATGGCATTTTCATCTTTTTTTTTTTTTAGAAAGTAAACTGTACAACTTTATACATAATTCACATTTTCTGATCTTGGGCATTCTGGTGGTTTGTGGTTTTCACTTGTTAATTTCTTGATGAATGGCTAAAGAGGCCAAGAAGTGCACTCAGTCCAACATGTCTTCTGAAGATAGATGATCTCAAATAAATTCCCTTCCCAATCAGATTTTGATTTGTTAGGTGTTAAACCAATTCTTTCTAAGGACAGTGTTTATAAGCCTTGTAATGAGACAGCCCTTAGAGACCTTACCTCCTTTTGCCTGTAATTTTGATGAATGAAGCTCTAATTCATAAAAGATATTGTGATTGAAAAGCACCTTGGATCTTGTACACTTTAATTTAGATAAATGTTTGGTTCAGTACTATAAAATCAGGAAGTTTACTGAGCTGCAAACTGATAGCACTTCAACAGGGATGATAAGTTCAATGTGTTTCTATAAATTAGTTTATCATGTATCTCTTAAAAACATAATTGTTTTACTGCTTTAATAAAAGAATGGATAAAATTGAAAGCTACTATGTATATCAGAGCTTACCTTTTATATTTTATTAACTGGTAGATTATAATTTAAATATCACAGTAACATAAAGCTATTTTTTTGTAAATGACTACAATTATACAGGGCTGTGATACAAAAAAATATACTTTATTAGTTTGACTCATATTTGAAGGTCTGTATTACTAGTTCGTGTAAATAGATAGCTTCCCTTTTATGTAAACACATAGAGTCTCCATTCGTCCCCAAAGAGAAGGAACATTACCAGGGCTGTCTGGGATAGCTTGAGATCTTCAGCTTAAGAAGTATTCATTGGTCACTTTTTGTCTCTGTTTATTCATTTAATCAGCATTTATTTATAACAGCAGGTTTCTAATCACCCAGGAGCTTCCAGGCTATGAGCCAATAAAAAAAACACAATAATTATAATGCCCACAGCTTCTGTACAAGCTGGATTTATGAAATGTGGAAGCCTAAAGGGAGGAAAATACAAATCTACCTTAAGAAAGCAGAGACAAAACCATGGGGTGGGTAGACTCAAACTTCAGCTCAGCATATGTTTGTGGCATACCTGCAAAATGAAGCTCTAACTTAGTGGAGAAGACAAAACAGATAACACTATACATGTGGCTGACTTATGTGTATGCTGTGAAAGTACAGAGGAGTTGTTTAGGAAGAGCAACTTAGGGAGGTGACTTTTAAAGACAAGCAGAAATAATGACATTGATAAGTCATGCTAAGGCATTTAGATTTCATCCTATACTGTAAGCTGTGCATTCAGTGCTATTGATTGGGAAGTATTAAGGTTTAAGTAGGAAAATGTACTCAACTTGTATTTTTATAAAATTACTCTGATTAAAATTTGAAGGCTATTGTGAATAAGGGAAATAGTGAAAGTCTCTAGAACATGATAACATGAGCTAGAATAGTGGGAGTCATCTTACAGAATGAATACTTGAGTTGATTTTAAATAAGTGGGTTAATTAAAAGGTGATACAGAGAATGAAAAGATGATGTGTTTCAGGTAGGGAAAGATGGAATTAAGAAAATCCAGCAAAAGAGGTCTACAGAAATATAGATATAAAGAACTCTAGAGAGAAATCTTGGCTGGTCATCAATGGGTTTTGCCTCTTTTAATTTCTCAAATAATGTCAACTCTGAGAGCCTGAAGTTACTACCCAAGTATATATAAATATTTGTATATTTATAAGACATATAAAAATATAGCTACCCTCATAAGATTGCTGTTTTACCAGCTTTATGTCACTAATAAACAAATAAAATGAAAGTGAGGTTCTAGCACCTTCGTTAATCTGTCTTTGACCTGGTATTACAAAAATAAGAATCATCTGTTCCAATTAAAGAAGAATACACATAAACACTACTTAGTTTCCCTCACTTCCCAGGTAGCATTGATTATAAAACTGTCTCTGAAGTGTCTATCAAAATATATTTGAATAGTCCATTAGGTTATTTTTTCATTGATTTTTGACATCTTTTTCAATTGAAGTAATATTGATTTGCAGTGCTGTATATGATTCAAAGTATAGATTCATACCCTTCAGATGTATGTGACCACGCTATATCCACCACAGTCTATTTATTTTGTTAATATGTGTTTTAACCATGCTGTCTATGTATTGTTTATCCAGCAATAACAAGGATGAGAAATGGCTTTTTTTCAGCTAATGATATTCCACAAACCTATTGTGACATAACTATGTCGTCATCATGTACTTTTTACTCCTCTATGACCTAAGATAAATGTGTTGTTTTAGAAAACAAAATTCACTCTGTATATCAGACCCAAAAAAATAAAATAAAATAATGTGCAGGCTGCAAAGAAGGAAACTAACACTCTGTTTTACAATGCAGGTTTTATAGCAGGTAGATGCACTTCCAAGAAAATGGTTAAGCAAATGTCAACAATATATTAATGAACTGTTGGAAGTCCTATATTGAGCCAAGGAGAATTGGCCAATTAACTCCAGCATAGTTAACTGGAGAGAATTTTAGCCAAAGGCATGACAAGATTTAGAGAACAATTGCATGTGTGCATAATACCATAACATCCCCCTAGAACTATGAAGCAACATTATGTAGGACAAATTATTAGGCTGCCATTTTCAGAAATATCACCACACCAAATGAGATTTGAAGGTGGTTTCCTAATTAATACTATTTCTTGAAACCTGTATCCTAATACTGAATATGGAACACAGTAAATGACTTTTCTTACAAGTTGAAATTAAGCTTCGAGTAGTATGAAATAGGGGTGTGCCCTGTATAACATATATGTAATTCACTTGCATTTCAGATAATTTTCCATTTATTGTCATTGCGAAAGCATGTGTTTAGACATAAATACCAACATATGTGTTGAGCAGTCAAATCCATAAAGAATTCAAATCCATTAAATTTCTAACCCTTACATTGTTTGACATTGATCAACATGTTAATGATGGATGAAATTCCTGAATGCTTCATTACCTTACCTTATTTTTTTATGTATATATTTGGAATTTTGTATGTTAAAAAATAAAGATTTCATTAATTAGTACTGTGGGAAAGGTTTTACTCATTCCTAACTCCAATTCTCTATAGCTTCCCAGTAACAACCAGTTTTTCCTCCCTTCAACTGTGAAGGCTTGTTTTCTTCATACCTATCTACTTTTAAAAAATGATCTGACCAGTTGATTATCTAATTCTCACAAAAATATATGATTGCATAAAAGTGCAAACTTGTAGATTAGAAAACTGAGTTTGTGGTGAGGTGCAAATTATCTGTAGAAGGTGTAGTGATCTTAGAGTCTCAAGGCATGAACTATAGAATCACTTGTCTTATGTTCCTCACCAGTACATGTAACTTTCTCAGCCTGTCTCCTCATCTGTAAAGTAAGGTCATAGCACCTGCCTTTCTCACAGTAATTCAAAAGTAAAGAAGGTAAAAATTTTAATTACAATGTAATATATAAATGCAGCATATAATTACAAGAAAGTAAGAGATTTGTAATACTGAAAGCAAAATAATCACATTAACCATAATTATTATATTTTGGTTGTGATTAGGCACGGAAGAAGATGTGGTAAAATCAAAGAAGACTTTCAGAAGCCAAGCAATTGTGAATCAGAATGCTGAGACAGAACTTATGCTGGAAGGAGATGATGATGCTGTCAGTCTGCTACAGGAGAAAGAAATCGACAATCTAGCTGGTAATTTTTTTAAATATTTTTCTTCTATTTATTGCTAAATAATAAAAACCCACACAAAATTACTGAATTAAAAATCTCTTTCCTGGTTCATAAGCATGTGCCACTTTGGGAAATAATGATCAATCATGTGAATGTTAATAATTTACATCATCTTTTTTTCTGGTATCAGAAAGAGGATATTTCTGGTATTGAAAAAAAGAAATACATGTTAAGCAAATGTGTATTTTACTCAGAATAAACTAAAAGCATCTGCTTTCTTTATAAAGAAAGGAAACGTGTCATATAGGATAAATTGTTCCCTTCTAACAGCTTGAATAATTGGAGGGAAACAGAAGTATTGACTTATTGCCTCTAACATGCCAGCAATTATGAAGTGGTCACTTTGGCCAGGTGACCACTGGATTTGCTATTTCCACCATGTTTGTCACTCTTCTGAATGTTGCCTCCCATTCCTACTGTTGTTTGTTTGTTTGCCTGTCCTCACACTGTTAATCACCACTAGCAACAGTTTTCTTTACTAGCCATTCTTGGTTTCACTTTCTCCTGGTCCTGTTCTATGGTCAATTCATAGCAGCACCTGCTGTGAGCAGATGGGATGTGGTTATTTATACTGTTAGCCCATAGCATTTGAAACCAGTAGTGAGAATCTGATAAAGGTAGTTTATTTTATGATGGGCCTATATAATTTGGCACACAATTTCAGAGGGCTCACTGATCCCTGGAAGTCAGTCTGTTGAGTCAGATCCTAAATCTAAAAGCCTAAAGCTTAGCTTTAGAATCTCAAACTATAACTCAGTCTTTAATTTCATATTTCAGTCTCATACAACATTGGAGTGGAAGATGGCAAGAGAAGTAGACTTATATTCATCATTCTGTTCATAAGCTAACAGTCCTGTTTCCAAAGATATAGTGAAAATTATTTGATATGCTTTATGAAAGCCTCCACCAATGATCTCTACC
This sequence comes from Condylura cristata, assembly GCF_000260355.1. NCBI lineage: Eukaryota > Metazoa > Chordata > Mammalia > Eulipotyphla > Talpidae > Condylura > Condylura cristata. Next base: position 46,613,018 of record NW_004567111.1, read on the forward strand.
AGTTAGTTTTCTCATTTTGCCAAAGAAAAGACGTTATCATTAATTCTAAAGTAAAGATGGAACATCATTCTTCCTCTTCTAGAAAATGTTCAATAAGTTTACTAACTTATTGGATAAGCTGTATATTAAGTTCTGTATCATAAAACTTTTTCTTATTTAAAAATAATTTTAATTATACGAACAGGTGCTTGTTTTGAATTCCTAAGTAAATGTTCAAGTTTTGTTTTTGTTGCTTACATGTTTTACTGAGGCTATTTGGAAATTTAAGCAAGTGAAGACCATTACTTTATTTCTTGAGAAGATTTGCTTTATTCTTTTTTTGTGCTCTTATTCTTGATCATAATGAACTAGAGAGAATTCACAAACAAAATTTCTCAGCTTCTTAACTACTGTGTTGCAATTCCTTGTTCATATACATTAACAGAAATGTTCAGCAGTTAAACAATTTATTTCAGACGTCTGATCCTTAGTGCCCACTAGAGGTAATTATGTAATACAAATTTGAACAGTCCTTTGAAGTTTGCTATAGTAAGTTCTGTCCACTTATACCAGAGGCATAATCAAATGCAAACTAATAATAATTTTATCATTACCTCCTTTATTGGTAGCTAAAGTAATGAATAGTGTTAATTTATACTCATAAAAAAAATTCCCAAAGTATGTATAAGTTAACTCATAATGCAGAATGCTTGAAATACCTTTTTAAAGATAAAGTTGAATGGCTCCTGACCACTATTCTAACTTCTGTCTTTGAGCAGATTTTTCTTTGAATACAACTGTACCTATTCATATGCACTTAGTTCTAACTCATACTCTTTTTACCAAATCTGTGTTTATTAAAAGTCCTATAAGCTGGCCCTCCCTGGTGGTGCAGTGGGTTAAAGCACTGCACTACAAAGCTTAAGCCACTTCCGCATGAGTTCGATTCCCGCCTGCCCCGAAGGAGTCCACATGGCGTGGCAGACCTCTCCTGACACACCCGCTGCTCCCCTCAGCAGTGTACTTCATTGATCTGCCTGTTCTGCTCCCCACTCTGTCTCTGGTGAATCCTCTCACCCTCCACATCTCTGTCCTATACCCCAGTTCTATATGAATAAGTAAATAAAATCTTAAAAAAAAAAAAAAGTCCTATAAGCTAACCTATATATTGATCCTCTGCCTAACTTCTAGTATCCTTTTTAAACAGCAGTCCACAAACTTTGTAAACAGTAGAAAATAAATAGGGGATAGATACTATGTAAGGAAGAAGTAAGGGTCCGGTAAGTCTGCATAACTTACAGGAATAAATAGGTTAAGTTTGTAAATGATGAGCCCTACTCATTAATATAGACTGACCAGATAGTGACAGTGTCACCTAAAAGTCATTTTTTTTGGATGTTAATAACAAATCACTATTCTTAGATTTAAAAAATCAGCTGTTAATATTGTTTCAGACAATATGAATATGCACATTTTATTGTTCTGATGAACCTTGTTAGGTAATTGTTATCTCTGTATCAGAAAATTGAAACTGTTAAAGAGTAATGTCTTTCTTATTTCTAAATTGTCATTCTAAGCAGCCTGATTCTGCTAAACTGCCCTAAGAAAACATTACCTTCATATTACCTCTAATTACAAATTAAAATCCAGTATATACAAAGATCTCTGTATAATATTTATATAATCACATATTTGGTGTCTGGAAATATTATATAATACAAAAATTACCTATTTTCCATGCAAGTTATAGGTTTATGTTTCTTAACCTAGTGATATGGCTTATACATTGTACCTTCATATTTATAGCAATAATTAGTGTTTTAGATTTTAGACTTTATATAAATGAATTCATTTTTGTAATGATAAATGTAAACCTAAACCTGTTGATAAGCATCATTAATTTTATGTTCTCACAAAACCCTGTTATGCTGACATAGGCACACAGATGTAGAGACCACACTTTATAATTTGCCAATACATGAAATGACTTAGTAGTTAAGGTATTTCAAGAGCAAAATAGGCTAATTAGATTAGAGAGCTACATGTATTGATTTAATTAAGAATAATTCTGGATTTTTGTTTAAAAAATGGCATTTGTTTCTGTGTATGATAAAGAAAAGAACCATTATAGTTATGTTTTACTAAGAATCAGTCTTTTCAGAGGGTTTTATATACAGTGACCTATTTAGCAGTTAAAATAATCCTGTGAGTTAGATAATATTATAGGCCTAGTTTTACAAATGAGGAGAGGCCAAGAGTCATAATTTGTGAAAAGTTAACTAAATAAAGTATCTTCTTCAAAATGCATACTGTATGGTTTGAACAAAAATAACAACAAATATCTTACTTAAATGTGTTTGCATATATATGTATATGTACATATATACATATATGTATGCTGCGTATATATGTCTATAAAAATTAAAAGAATCTTCTAAAGTAATATAAAGCCAAAATCCTACATTTATATTAGTCTTTATTATATTACAAGTCTATGAATATACATAATTAATTTTAGTTTTATATGGAGTCTGTAAGTGGCCCAGAATCATTCTGTTAGTCTAAATATCTAGTAAATGGAGTATTTTTAGCACAACTAAAAAATCATCACTTATAATGTTTTCCACATTTTCATTGGAATTTTCCAGTTTTACTCAAGATAAAATGTTCCACATTATTTTACAACTTTGAATGTGATATAATTCTCTGTTTCACTTTTAGTTTCCTTTCTTCCCAAGCTGTTCATCTCAAGAGGCAAGTTAAATGTGTGTGATTATTAATTACTCAACTTACTATAATCACAAATGTCTACTATTATTATATAACCCAGACATGTGTCAGTCACTTAAATAATTACTACATTAATAGCATCTAACTTAATTTATTTTAATTGCTCTTTAGTTTGTAGTTATTCATAAATTAATTAGCATCTAAGATTTCATCTGTAACTAAAAATTTTAATATACTAATTAAATGGTTACTTAACACCAAATTAGTATAATTTGATTTCAATCTAAAAATTTTTAATTTGAGACTAAGTTTAAGTTATTTCTTCAAATATTTTTAGTAAAATGTACAGCAAACTCAAATTTCTGTTAATTGAAAAGTTAATGTTTTAATTCAATTTATAATTTAGCTTTATTTCTTCTCAGAGTGATAGCTCTGTCACACATACTAAATGAAAACATAAACATTTTACTGAATAGAATTGGAATTCATAGAGTCCTTGTTTCTTTTAAATGTTAGTAATTTTTACTAATTCAGAATGATGCGTTAATGATGATAATGTTCCCTTATATCAGTATTGTAAATTTTAAAAAGTTCTCTATATGTTACATAGGTGATATATATCATTTTAAAACCACTATTTTCAGTAATACACTCATCTATTAAAGTCAGATAATTTAAAAGATTTTTCCAATCTTGCATTTATACCCGAGCATCTTTCTTTAACTAAAATATCCTTCCTACATTTCTATTTACACATTCCCCACCACTTCCTTTGAAGATTCATTTAGAACTATTTAACACAGTGTATGCATTATTCACTGGCTTATCTTGTCACTGCCCTTTAAGTTTTTTTGTAACATCTTGATTGAGATAAAATTTACCTCCCATAAAATTAGCCCGTTTAAACCACAAACTGAATATTTTCCGATAATATTCACATAGTTACACAAACATCACAGTTTTGGAACATTTTAATCACCCAACAAAAACCTCATATTCTTTGTGACCTTTAACCATGATTTTCCATTCTCCTTCCTTAACACACAAACACACAATCATACTCTATCACTAATCTACCTTCTGATTCTCTAGATTTGCCTTTTCTGTCCACTTCAAATAAACGGAATTATATAATATAGAATCTTTTATGAATACCTTCTGTCATTATATCCTTTTCATGTCAAATAATATTCCATTATGGGTATTTCACATCATGTTTATATATTCGTTGGCTGATAGCTATGTACATTGTTTCAACATCTTGCCTATTGTGGTTAATACTACTCTGAACATTAATTTTAAGTGAACATATGTTTTCATTTCTATTGGATTTATACCTGAACATATGTTTTCATTTCTATTGGATTTATACCTGGGTGTAGAATTTGGAGATCAAATAATAACTATGGTTTTGAGGAACTGTTAGACCTTTTTCCAAAGTAATTACTTACTTTCCCATCAGGAATGTACAGGGTATGATTTCTCTGAGTCCTCCCCAACACTGGTTATAATGTGTTTTTCCTATTATTGCCACCCCTTTTGACTCTATCATTTCTAAGACACTTATCTTGTAAAGCCTTTTTTATTATAGGTGTTTTTCGGTATACTTTGTGTATTTTCTATTTCAATTGTTGAGCATAGCAGCCATATCCTATATATGTTTGACTATAAAAAAAAAATTCTAACACAACTACTTGTTCTTAAAATGTTTCCATTGAAAATTTTATGTAAGTAAACTGGAGTTCTAAGATAATTACCTAATTTTTACCAAAACTTAAAAGACAAGACAAAATTTATTTTGAGCTATTGAAATGAAGCATTCTGGGGCTTTTATTACCAGACTGTCTGCTCCTACTAATTGAATTACTCAAACAATTTGTCACTTTATCACTTGACTTTCTAGGGTAAAAGATCTGAAGTTAAGATAATCTTTGTTCCCATTTCCAGATTCTACTGTTTGTGCCATATTTAACTATAATAACCTCTTAAGTTCCATTTATAAAGTCAAGGTACTGCTATGACTCTTAACTTAAAAAAAAATCACTCTATTACATTGAAAATATGGTTATGTTATTTTTAATTTTTAAAGGGCATTCTAGTATAGATAACTGTCATATCAACATAGGGAAGAAGTGTTAAACATGTGAGTTATACTATTTTGTGTGAGTATTTCAAAGCATTAGATTCATAATCCTTTACACACACACACAAACTTACAGAAATCTGAAACTAATAGAAATATGTGTTATATGCATTTAAAAATGTAGAAATAGGCAGGAGGTGTCTTAGAAATACAGACAGTGGAGGTTCTCCTAAGTAATAATCACCTTTCCTACATAATTCACTGTTAATGCCCATCATATTTCCCAAGTGTGCTTTCACTAATTTTTAATGGTCCTCTATTTTCAGACTAATTTTCTCATTGTTAATTAGTCAGAGTATTTCAAGTTCCTACAATCTTTGTTCTACTAATTCAAAATGAAAACAGATTTCAATTGATAGATAGTAAAGGGTTTCCTATCTCCCTAAATCCCTATTTGACTGTACTTACTCATTTACATATATTAAATAGTTAATAAGTATATAGCACTCTGGGACTTCAAGAAGGATAGAAAAAAAAATTCTTCAGAAGATGATTCCTATTTCTGCTATCTCTTTATAACTCAACAAGGAGGTTAAGGTGTAGAATGTGTCTACACTAATAAATGAATGTAGACAATTGATATGATTAGATGGATAATTTAGGCTTTCAAGTACTCTGATTAGAAATTTCCAGATACCAGAGGCCAATTTGTTTGTAAATAAATAGAATGCTACCTAAAAACTGGACAGGAGGATAAAACAAAATACAGAGCATATAGGAAAAGGGAAGAGCTCATTATTCCAGAAAAATTAATAAAATTAAAGGAAAAACAGGTTTCTGAAAGCTTTTTTCCCAAAAAAATGTAATTTTAAAAAATTATTAAAAAGCACAGAACAATTTGTTTATCATAGAGTAATTGAATAAGAGAATAGATACAATAGAAGAGAACAAGTCCACTGTACTGAGATACAGATAACTCTGACTCACATTATGTCTGCTTAAGCCATACTCCAAGCAATACAATTCAGTATGGTTAATGAACATTCTTTTCCTGACAAAACTGGTATTTTTAAAAGAATCCTCCATATTCATTTTTATGTAGTTTTAAGTTACAGAGTCTAACTAAAATTGAATCAACCTGATATTTGTATTTAGGGGGGGAAATGCCCTTTAAACATTCTGGAGTCTCTAAAATGCATTTTGCTCAGAATTTCCTCTTAATTTTTAAACCCATGTGTATTTCAAGGGAAATTTAATCCATATGTCCCTGACTCACTCACACTTAACTCATCAAAATGTTGTTTAGTAAAAGCTATTTGATGTTGGAAAAGCCTTATGAGTCTTTATAAGTCTTTTTTCTCTCTCTTTGAATTAGGAAGTTGCTTTGCCAGTCATAAATAGTATACCCAAAGGGTTCATGTTCAGCTTCAAACACAGAATTCACTGAGCTCTTAGAAACATTAACACATGCCCTTTCTTTAAAAAGCTGAAATATTTACATCCTAACTTAATTTTTTAAATCAGTTAAAAACTTGTAAAAGATAAAATAGAAGCCTCACCTAAAATATCTAACCTTTCTAATTTTCATTATGTTTAACAATATCTACATGACTATTTTGGAATCTGCAAATACTTTGCTTTATTTATACTTAAAACTTTTGAATTTTCTAAAATAGATGTCCACTTCAACCATGGATTGAATTTTTTTTCAATGTATAGTTTGTAAAATTTTTAAAGTCTATAAAATCTTTTAAGGGACATTTAATTGTATTATCTCCACTGTGTACATTTAAAATATAATAAAAGAACATAGTTTTAATTAGGTTTATTAGACAATGGCCATGATTCAAATCATATATAACATTCGTACATCTTTTAAGAATAAGTCATCCATTGTTTATGGCAAGTGTTTCAAAAACTACTTCAAATAAGTCTAGTTTTCCTAAAACAGTTTTTTGGTTGTCTCTTAAATAATTTTTTAGAAAGTAATTCTTCTGCAAATTGATAGTCATACAACCAATCTGAAAATTAGGGAAAGTAAATAACTAATTTATCAAGAAACCATATCTTTCCTAAATGGAGAGAACTAAACTTACATATGGCATGTTTTTTTTTAAATATGATATGAATAAAAATATTATTCACAAGCTGTGAATGTATAGGTCATCTTCTTTGTCATACTTGGGGGTAAAACATAGGTAACAAAACTGTTTTTCCTAGTACTGCACTGTGGGTGTAGCAATTTGGAGAAGACAGATGTGATGTGTTTATCATGCCACTGCCACACCTATGAATGGCCTGGTGCTCTTTTTGAAAGTCCTTGCCACTAATTTAGATATTTAGTGAAAAACTGACAAAAAAAATCTATTTTTCTTCATTTCCATAACTTGATGTTCAGAGTTAAAGTACTAATCTAAAGAAGATACTTCAACAGAATAGCACTACGGACAGGGCAATTAATTTGTAAGTAATTATTCCAGTAGAATGTTCTCCATCAGTTCACATTATCAATCCAATAGAAATAAATTTAATGCTATGGTTACCAAAGAGAAGGGGAATTTTGCTAACTAAATACTGTTAAATATATGCTCTAGGAATGATCAAAAAATGTTGCATATTTTTTGTTTTCTATTCAAAAGAGTTGTTGAAAATTCTTTTATTACTAAGACAGGTGCCTCCCTGGTAGTATAGGGGTTAAAGTTTCAGTGCCCTCAAGCTATCTGCAGCCACTGTAGCATGAATTCTATGCCTGGCCACAGAGCTAGTCTACATGGTACATTATACCTCTCCTTTCTCTCCTGCTGCTCTCCTCAGCAGTGTACTTCATTGATCTGCCTGTTCTTCTACCCATTCTGTCTCTGGTGAATCCTGTTACTCTCCCTCCCAACACACCTCTGGCCTACACCCCAATTCTTGTATTCATACATTTTTTTTTAAATCTTAAAAAAAAAAACACTAAGACATAAAGCAGATAAGTACAGCTGCAATGTTACTCCAGTTCAATTTGCATATAAAATGGAAATGCAAAGAACCAGATTATCATAGAAAACTTAAAAAATAATAAATCTTGCATGTAAGACTAAGTTGTGAGGATGGGTCTCCATTTAACAGCCACTTTTCTGAGAGAAAATATTTAAATAGATAAATAAAAATGAGTTAAGTGTAATGGGTAAATGAAGCTAGGAAACATAAATCACACTTGTTTAGAGAAAAAATTACCACTGATAACTTTACAACTCTGTAAATTTTGCATTATATTTCATGCTAATATCCAGAAATTAGAGTATGTATTCATGATCACATAAAAAGTGGAGAGAGGATCCAAGAATTAAATCCTACTTTCGTCTGTCTCCATAAGCCCTCATTCATTCCATGACATCTGTATTTTTCAAATTCTAAGATGTAGCCCATTATTGCATTAGAAAAATTAATTATTTTCAGCATAAATTGTAAATGAACCAAAGAAGAAAATAATATTGATAGGTTCAAAAATAAATAATGTCAATTCATAATGCATTGTGAAAGAAAGAATTGGTAGGAAACTATCAAGTTTTTTTCTATAATGCCAGAGTCCACCTTGACCTGGGTTGGTTGTAGATATCTAAATAAAACAAATATAAATATTGAAAAGCTACAAATATAAATGTGGAAAACCTTCCTAGAATACATCCTTCATATCTTGACTATAGGAGCCAACTAAAACATGTGAAGATTTGTTAGAAACAGTGAGAAATATATGCTAGATTATCACCTTCTAAATGAAATTAGAGTAATTCTAAATTCAATTAATAATTTAGTTTTATGTAGTAAATCAGAGTAATAATTTGTTCAAGTATATATAGGAGATAAGGAGTCTGAATTTGAGACTGACAATCTCAATGAGAGTCCTTTATCTGCCATTAAGAACCTGGATTTTTGAAGAGTACAGTAAGACTGTAAGCATGGCAATAATGAAGCCTGGCCTATACATTTTTAAATAATTATTCTATCCACTATGTATATTATGGCTTTTGGATGCCCAGACTTGTGGTAAGAATTTTTTGTTGTGTAGGCCAGAGCTGATGAAAGCCTGTTAGTGGCAGTGAACAGTAGAAGGAAACAACTTCAATAAACACTGTGAAGGACTATGATACTGACTAGTTGTAGGAAGTAAGAATGCAAGAAAACAATGGGGAAGGAGAAAACATATAGTAGCTATTAAATGTATTTGGGAATATGAACATACATGGTTTTAGAAAAGAGAATTAAGATGATCACCATGTAGACATTCAGCACAGTCTGTTGTATATCCAGAATTTTCAAATACATATATGAAATTAAGAGCCAAGTTGGACATGGTTCTTAACTGAAACCAATAGGGTCACTTAAGGAAAGTAAGAATACAGTTTTATTAAAGAGAGAAAGTTGCAAAAATAATTTAGCATGTACAAATCAACCAAATTGGTAAACCACATCAACAAAAAAAAGATAAAAGCAAATGGTCAGTAATAAATGCAAGAAAAGTATTTGGCAAGTTTCAACATCCTTTTATGATAAAACCCTTCAATGAAATAGTTATGGAAGCATTGTACCTCAACATAATAAAGATTATGCTTGACAAAACCACACCAGCATCATACTCAATGGTGAAAACTGAATGCTTTTTCTCTTAGATCAGGAACAAAGCAAGGGTATCTACTGACCAGTTATTCAATATATATTAGAAGTTTTGGCAAGAGCAATTAGATAAAGAAAGGAAAGAAAAAAATTCCAAATTGGAAGGAAGAATTAAAACTATCATTGTTTGGGCCTTGCTGGTAGTGCAGGGGTTAACGTCTCAGTGCTGTAAAACTATCACCAGCTGGCCCTCCCTGGTGGTGCAGCTGGTTAAAGCACAGCACTGAGAATCTAAAGCCACTTCTACATGAGTTCAATTCCTGCCTGCCCTGGAGGTGACCACATGGTGTGACAGACCTCTCCTGACCCGCCCACTGCTCCCCTCAGCAGTGTACTTCCTCGATCTGCCTGTTCTGTTCCCCACTCTGTCTCTGGTGAAGCCTCTCACCGCCCCTGAGCCTCTGGCCTGTACCCCAGTTCTGTATGCACAAATAAATAAATCTTAAAAAAAAAAAAAAAAAACTACCACCAGTCACTGCAGCATGAATTCCTCTCAGGCCAGGCAGATAGTTCACAAGGTGCAGAAGACCTCTCCTGTCTCTCCTGCTCCCCTCAAAGTGTATTGCAGTAGGTCTGCCTCTTGTACTCCCCACTCTGTCTCTGATGAATCATCTCCCCTCCCCCACATCTTTGGCCTACATTACAGATCTTGTATGCCTAAATAAATTAAAAAAAAAAAAACTATCACTGTTTGCAAATGACATAATATGCACAGAAAATCCAAATGACTCCAATAAAGACAAAAATAAAACCAAAAAAACTACTATGAGGCCCTCCCTGGTGGCGCAGCGGGTTAAAGCCCAGCACTGAGAATCAATCTAAAGCCGCGTCCGCATGAGTTCGATTCCCGCCTGCCCCGGAGGTGGCCACATGGCGTGGCAGACCTCTCCTGACCCGCCCGCTGCTCCCCTCAGCAGTGTACTTCGTTGATCTGCCTGTTCTGCTCCCCACTCTGTCTCTGGTGAAGCCTCTCGCCGCCCCTGAGCCTCTGGCCTGTACCCCAGTTCTGTATGCACAAATAAATAAATCTTTAAAAAAAAAAAAAACTACTATGAATAATAAACACAGAAAAGCAGCAGGTGGCTAGACAAATATTAAAAAATAGGTTTTTATGCACAAATAATGAACTAGCAGGAAAAAAATAAAGTAGCTCCATGTACAACTACATCTAAAGTAATTAAATACCTCCATAATAAATTTAACCAAGGAGGTGAAAGACCTCTACACTGAAAACAATATGTTAAATGAAACAAAGAAGTGAAAAGACATTTTGTGCTCATGGATAGGAAAAATTATATCACTAAAATGGCCAGATTAACTAAAGCAATATACAGATTCATTTCAATCCTATCAAACTCTCAGTGACATTCTTCACAAAGCTGAAACAATTCTAAGAAGAATAAACGTAAATAGAGAAACTATAGTGCCCAAATTAAAACTGTACTGCAAGGTGATAGTAATAAAAACAGAATGGTATTTGCATAAAATACAGAGCATATGGGTGAACATTCCATATTTGAAAGCCCAGAACCAGCACATATATGGACAACTAATTTAGGACAAAGGAGCCCAGAAAGGTAGAACGGAGCAAAGAAAGTCTCTTCAATAAATGGTGTTGGAAAAAATAAATAATGACATCCAATATAATGACTTTTTCACACCGTATACACACACGCACACAAAAAGAAGTTCAAAATGGATTATATATATATATATATACCATAAAACACAGGCAGTATATCTTGACATTGACCTTAGAGATGTCTTTGAGGATTGGACTCCAGTAGCAAGGGAGACAAAAGCACAAACTAGTGGAACTACATCAAACTAAACAGCTTTTTATAGTAAAAGAAACTATCATCAAAACTAAAAGGCATTCTGCTAAATGGAAGATTTTTTTTTAACTCATACTTTAAAAAGGGATTAATATCCAACCTATATAAAGAACTTGTAACAGTCAAAAACAAGGTGATTTAAAAATAAGCATATAAATAGATGTTCATCTCTCCTTTTCAGGTAAATGAAAGTCAAAGCAACTAGGTCTCACCTCACATTCATGAGAATAACTAATGTCCAAAGACCAAAATATATATGAGCAAGGGGAGGAGGAGGAGTGATAGGATCTCTTATACACTGGTGGTTACACTATGAATGATTAAACCCACAATTGAAACCAGTATAGAAAGTCCTTAAAAACTTAAAAATAGAAATTCTATGCAATCCAGTCATTGCAAAGAATATAAAAACACTAATCCAAAGAGATAAATGCATTCTATCTTGTTAGAAGCAAAATTTTACAATAGCCAAGACTTAGAAACAATCTAAATGTCCATCATAGATGACTGGATAAATAATATGTGGTAAATATATACATGAAACACTACTCAAAAAAAAAGATGAAATTCTTCCCTTTGCAGTAGCATGGATATAATTAGAGGGCATTATATTCAGTAAAATAAATCAGGCAAACAAATGTTATGACTTCACTCATTTGTGTTATATAAACAAAACAAATGAAGTAAATAAAACTAAAATAAACTTGAACACTCTAAGACCAAATAGTAGGTACCAGAGAGGAAGGGATGGATGAGAGGATAAATGAGATAAAAGAGTCCAATCATATAGCAAAGGTAGGAATTATACTTAATAGGAATTTAATGTTTAATAACAGTTGTCTTTTAATGATACATATTTGAAATTCACATATACTGTTGCTTTGATGATGAAAAAAGTAGTATACTGAAATTAAATCATGCCAGCTATGGAACAAGGTTTAAATAGCAGAGAGGGTGGCTCATCACTAACAAAAGTGGAAAGGACCAAAAGAAAGGTACCAACTAGAAAACGGTGGGTGCTTTGTTTTTGGGTGCTTGTGGTAACGTATATCTAAAGGTATGAACCTGTACACCTTTATACCTATATATAAACCTACACACCTATGTATAAATCAATCATATACGCTGTAAAGCAGTGTCCCCTCATGAAAATTAGTCTAATTTAAAAATAGGCAAATCATTAAAATTGGCAACCCACATAGGAGAACCCATAAAGTATAGATACCAAAAGGGAAATCAAGAAATACAGAATGTAGTCTATAACCATGGAACTCTGGTTCAGCATTTTTTAACTGATACTCCTTGTAACGTACATACTTTGAAATATGCTAATGAGAAAACATTACTGTTAAACATGTTTGGAGATTTTAGAGTTTAAAAATAAATTTTTTTACAAATTCCTTTTTTTAATTATAGACTTTTCTAGCATTCAGCATATTAACTACTATATACTTCCCAGGACCTTGGTATAATAGGATAAGAGTGAAGAATTAGGAAAGACAAACTCATGTCTAGGAGCTTAACAAAAAAAGGAGAATGACAAAGATAAGAAAATAGCTTGCGGGGTTGGGGAGAGCAGGATCAAATCCCAGGTAAGGTAACTATTTGAACAGAATGAAAAATGTATTTTCTAAGACTAGAAAAATAGGGATAAGTAGCAAATGCAGCTACAAAACAAGAAAAAAAAAACCTTTACATAGAGAAAGGCATTAAGAAAAATGACAGGGCCCCTCCCTGTTGGTGCAGTGGGTTGAAGCACCACACCAAGAAGCTAAAGCTACTTCCTATCCCCTGCCGGAGGTGGAGGTGATCCATATGGCCAGGCAAACCTCTCCTGACCCACCCACTGCTCCCCTCAGCAGTGTACTTCGTTGATCTGCCTGTTCTGCTCCCCACTGTGTCTCTGGTGGATCCTCTCACTGCCCAAGAACCTCTGGCCTGTACCCCAGTTCTGTATGCATAAATAAATAAATCTTTTAAAAAATGACAAATTTTCATCTTTCTCCAAACTAAGAATATTTTACTTATTATATAATAAAATAGACAACCCATATGTGAATTTTTCTACAAAGGGGACAAATTTAACTATCTTTTCAAAGATGCGTGGCCTCAGAAATGATAAACACCACTGCTTCTCTATAATACCTGAGCTGTAATCGGTGATTTCTTATTCTAAGTTGTCTGACAACTAAGACTTTGTTTCTTCAATTCCTCTCACACTGCTCTCTTTATACACCATAATCTCTGTCCAGTCTTATTCACTCTTACTTATAGACTGGATCTGTTTATATTGATCTTTTTCTTCATGTGCACCTATTCATATCCAATATACCCATCCATCATAGCTCACTCCAAATATTGTTATCATCCCACCCCAGTTATAACCACACCCCCAAAAAGAAAATATGGAAATCATCACAGTTCTGTGAATTTCTCTTACTGTTTTTTTTTTTTTCCTTCTGTTCCTTTTTTTGGTGGGAGGCAATAGACTAAACAGTTAAATGAACTGTCTCTGGAGCCAGATATCCAAGTCTGAATCCTGTCTCTCTTGCCTACTTATTGTCTACCTTCTCTAAATGCCTTCACCACTTAGTCTTATTTTCTCATCAGTAAAATGGAGTTAGTAACAGTGCCCTCTCCTAGGTGCTATGAATAATAAAAGACAATAATTTATGGAAGTGCTTTACACATGCTTAGCAAAAACTTTTCTACCTATATCATAATTACTCCTGTATATTTCTTGTCTATACTATAAATTCTTTATGGATAAAGTCCATGCCTTCTTCATATACGACTACATTTTCTCATCATGCCCAAAACAGTGAATAATGTTTGTTGACTATATAAATGAATGCTGAGTTAAATATGTCTCTCAAGACACTTAATTTACAAAGAGAGAACAACTTACACACCAGGGGAAATGTGGCAGTTATAAAATAATGCAGTGTTAAAAATAATAGCATTTATGTGATGTAGCTAACATAATCAAATATGCTGTAACTCTTCTCTGGTTTTTCAACATGTCTGTTAATTTATGTTTTCTCTCAAAGAATTTAGTTTTTCATATTTTTTAAGAGCAATGTGAAATCATTTCCAGAAAATTATAAAAGATACAGTCTGTTATTTTAAGTGGCCTTTTTGCTAAGACATATAAATGCACAATACTGTATGTAGTTTTCTGTATTCCCTTTCATAAACACAGATCGCACGCTTTGTGACAGGTATTATGTTATATTAAAAAGGCAATTCTCTGGCCTTCAAGTAACTTGTGGCAAATGGGAAAAACAGATTCCTACACACATTTAGTCAATGTATTTTAAGTGCTACAATAAAGATACACCTGGGGAACTATGGACCAGAAAGGAAAGACTCTTTAGTCCATGGAGGCGGGTAATGACACAGGCTGGCTAGCCCAGTAGATTTAAATCATATCTTCTGGTTTATTCACTCATCTAGTCTAGTAGAAATTTACTTTTTCCAATCATTAAATGATATCCTAGATCCATAAAGGAGTCAGTGCCTTCCCAGAAAGAGAAAAATGTACTCCATATGTTGAACTAAATGCAATATATAACTAAAAATACAAATCTCAGCTGGCGCACCTATTGAAATAAAAACTGAGCAAATTATCATAATGATCATTAGCTATCACTCTCTTTTAGTGTATTTATATACTAAAAATAACTCAATGCATTTTTAGAGTATATATGCTTTGTAAGCTTCTTGTATGATCTCACACATTGCCTTCTTTTGAAAATTCTCTAGATTTTAGTTTTGATTTCTTAACAAAGAATTATCTTCTACAAATAAATTGGAAAATATAACTGTTAGAGATTAGATTATAATCTAGGTTAAAGTTAACACCTATTGATATACTTTCAAAAATTCTTTATTAAAAATTAATATGAAATTTTACATAATAGGTGGTAAAATATTTGGTAAAAATAGATGTTTTGTCATAATGAACAGATGTTAAATTATAGCTCATGTAAAGAATCCATTGTTTCTCTCTCACAATCTGGAAAGTTGAGTTTTTCCAGAAATAGATTGAATAAGATACGAAAAGAGTAATGTGTGTTCTAAAAAACAGTATAGCAATAATCTGAGGAAACCAATGTACTGTATAAATGATTAATTATTGTTAATCTCAGTCTAAAGTAGATCATGTCTAAGAAGTTACCAAAGAGCATAAAGAGCCCACTTCTTGGGTACATTAGTTTTTTTATAAAAATTGAATTTATATAATCTTTATAATGGAAACTCGTGTGTTTGTGTGTGTGTGTGTGTGTGTTTGGTAGAGAAGGAATAATGTTGGAAGTTAAATTCATAACCCTTTAGGTATGTATTCTCTTTGAGTTCACTTTGCATTTCTATGATTGAAGCAAAAATATTCTGTGACTATTTTCACGAAATAAATTTTTTAAATGTTCAGATGATCACATTTAGATGAAAACACTTATTCATGAAAATAAATGGACCACTATCAATATTCTCTGTGTATAAAGACAGGGGTTACCATCTTGAGATTTCATCATTATATATTCTTTTTCCTTGAGACATTTCAAGTGCCTGAAACCCAGGGACTTGTCTTTGCTCTTACTGTAGAAACTAAGGTCTTCTGCAGCATCTCCCTCTAACTTATGTCTCCCCGCTGGTTCATACACAGATGACTACAGCTTTCTTTAAAGTTTCAAGGAGAACTTGGAAATGCAAGTTCCAAATTTCTCATCTTCTTTAGTGATTTGTTTTGATATTAAAGCATTTTTCTTTTAACTATATGAGGGAAATTTTCCTTTAACTTGATAATATTATACTTAAAAGTAATTTAAGATCAAGGCAGAACAGATATATTAGATATGTTCAGTCTGTGAATTTTTATCCTACAAATTATATCACATTACAGAAATAATTGTAAAATGTGCTTTCTTATTATATTTTTGTCTTAAATATTTTTTTGGACTGATGCCCTTTTGCACTAAATATGAAGGATTTCAGATTAGTTTTACTTATTTGAAATAATTTCAAGATATTAAGTTTAATAATTTTACAAAAAATAGTCAATGTTTAGTAAAAATTATGCCTAAATAATGGTATTTTCATGTTTCAACTGCAAACTGAATATATGGTTTTTAAGTAATCGAGGTTAGAGAAAATACATACAGCCAATAAATTTTTATTAATATTAAAGTAAGTTTAGAAAATATTCAAAGAATTCCAAAGCATATTGTAATTTCAACTATATTAAATATAATTTTTGCCAGTTAATCAACGGGCACCTAAAAAGATGCTTGTCATCTCTCATTTCTGGAGAAATTGAAATCAAAACCAAGTAAGTATCACCTCATGCCTGTAAAATGACTATTATCCAAAACACACAAAAAAGCAAATATTATCAAGATTGTCAAGAGAGGTGATCCCTTAGACACTGTTGGTCAGAATGTAAATGGGTACAATCATTATGGAAAATGGTATGGAAATTCCTTTAAAAATTAAAATAGAAATTCCATACAATCCAGCTAATCTACTTCTGGGTATTTACTTCCCCCACTATAAAAATGCCAGTTTGAAGAGATATATGCACCCCCTTATTCTTAGCAACTTATTACATTATTCACATTCCTATTGGCTTATTTACATTAGCCAATAAACAGTAACGTGTGCCCATTGACCAATGACTAGATTAAAAAGAATGTGGTATATATACACAATGGAGTACTATTCAACTATTTAAAGAAACTGAAATCTTGCCACTTTCAGTAACATGAGTGGACCTAAAGCAAATTGTGCTTAGATAAATAAACTAAACAGAAAGACAAAGACTGTGCAGTTTCACTCAGGTGTGTGATTAAAACATAAACATTCATACTGTAAGACCAGTTCATTGTTACTGGAAAGGACAAGAAGCAGGTGGGTAAACCAGGAGAAGACGACGTGATGCCGAAGGGTCATGTGTACTTTCAGAGGTGAGCTTAATATTGATTCTCAATGAAGAACACTTGAAACTTACATAATGTTATAATGCAATGTCACTTCGATAAAATACAGAAAAAAATAAAATTAAAGTCATCAAGTAATTGTAACAATGCCTGATTCATTAAATTTTCCCTCTTTGTTGCTGTTATTTTCTTCATTTTACTTGATATTGGAACTTGTAAAGTTTAGCTTTGTTTGGAAATGTAATTGTAATAATTACCCTTTAGTGGTTAGAATCCTAATCACCCCCATAAAAAAAAAAAAAAACTATTAAGCCCCTATATCTGAGTGGAAATAAAGTAGCTAGCCTGTGATCTCCAGAAACTCACCCTTACAAGGAGTCCTAGTTATTGTTGGGAGCTGGCCTGGAACTCATAGTTAGGCCATGGTGTCCTCCTGCTGGACATAAACAACCTCACAAAAAGGTTGTAATATCAGACAAGGTCACATGAGGACTGAGGCAAAAAGCAACTTTATAATTTTATCCAAGCACAGACAAATAGAAGATCACTGCTTAGCATGGAAGTACTAAACATCCCCCTCTCCTGGCTAATGAATGGCTGCTACATTTTTTTTGCAAGCTTTAGGGGAGAAGGATTAGTCTTCCCTCTCTAGATAAGATTTATTTAACCTAGATCTAGTCTTCCTTCTCTCTAGAAAAGATTTATTAAGCCATTGAGTCACAGGATTATCCCTGATAGAACCCAATTCAGAGCAAAGTTATGCTTCCTTGAACCTTTCCCCACATCACTTAACCAAAACCCAGATCCTATAATAAATCCTTTTGATACCCCCTTACTAAATTGTTCCAACATGGAGCAATTGCTCTTATTTCTCACTCATTGCAGCCAGCAATAAACCCAATGTTTTCAAATGTAGATGTGCTTCTGCTGGTCTTTGGCAGGAGGATATTGACTCATCTATTGCCCCAAAAATGTAAATATTGAACTAGTAGTTATGTAAAAATGTAAAATAACTTTGTAAACTGTAAAGTTATATTAAAAGTGTTGTAATATTATGAAGAATTCTAGGCTTGGATTTTGTTTTCAGCAGAACCATCCAAAACCACAAATATTTTTTAACATTCAACCTTAAAATACATTTGATGAATAGTTCCGTTATTAAATATAAAACATGTATTTCCTATGCTAGTTTTACCAAATCAATAGATTAAAGATAGGGTGACTCTAAGGGAAGTTCATTCTTTAAAAGTTTCTTTTCATTATGCTCATGGGAATCTTTGGTCTAGTTCAGATTTTATATTAGCATTTAAACTAATGACAATATTTCTTTCAAAATTAGTAAATGGATCAATATTTTAAAACTTATTTCACTGATTATAAATCATAAATAGCACTTATTTTTCCTTTCACCTACTCCTTTAGAATGTTAAGCTATTGTGTTTGATAGTTTAATACAATACTACAGGAGGATTTACCCCTTCTCTGTGTTAAAGGATCCTTTATTATCTATCACTTGTCTGCATGCTGAGGACATTCTTATAATTTATCATTATATTGCTATAACAGTGATTATGATGAATATATCTACATTCATCCCCAGTTTACCACCCCAAAATTAAGAGCTTAAATTTGTAACAGGTTACCTTGGAGAACACAGCTAGTCACAATTTCTCTGGCATCCAGAGATGCTGCCCTTCTTAAACTTTTTGTTGTAAAGAGATCTGAGGTTTTTCAAATAACCAGATCTCCCATATGAAAGATCTGTTGGTTTGTGATTGTGCTTTATGTAAACATTTTAATTTCAGATCCCTAAAATCCAGAGGCTCCCCCAAAGGGGATTAAAACTTAATCCCTTCTCTCTATTGCTGGAGTGGATTAACTCTGTATTCTCTCGGTGGCTGGTTTGCTCCCTGAAGGCTACAACAAAAAGACTCAGTGCTCTTTAAACATGCTATGGAATTGGAAGTTGTAATTGGAGATTTCCAAAGGACAAGTGTAAAAATGACACATTAATAAGACTGAATATTTTACGATGTGCTTTTCATAAAGAAAGGCCACTTCTAAGTTCTTTTGGAAACCCCCTGAATCTCAACTCAACGGAATGAGACTGATGAAAATCAAAAGGAAGTACAGTTCCCTTTCAAAAACGAAGAGAATCAAGTAGAGAAAATGTGTTCTCCGTTAAAAGTTCACAGAAATGTGTATATAAAATTCTTAATAGATCTCCATCAGTATGTATGGTATTGTTAATGTTTCGTGATTTTTTTTAAAAAAATGTCCGACCTAATTGTTTGAAGGTTAAATTATTTTTTAAAGAAACGGTTCGCCATTTTTAATGCTTCTGACTATTCTTCCTCTCCAAATGCTAGAAACCTCTACTGAACAAGAATTCGCTACCTCTCAGAATGGCGACTTTTCTGAAATTTTAGCAAGGCCCAACGATTTATAAGAGCACTGTCTCCGATGTGAATTAAGTCACTTCTCACCTTGCCTCAATATAAAGGATACCTGGGTTTCTCCAGAAGGCAAATATGAAGTGGCAACCAAATGAGCGTCCTGGTTACTTAAGGGTTAAGGGCACAGTTCGAAGCGGCCGGAGAGCTGGGGGGATTCCGTGGTGGGCGCGGGAGGCAGGAGGCGCCGCGGAGCGCGCGCACAGACCCTCCAATAAACACAAAGGAGGGCCTGGGGAATAGAAACCCAAATCCACTTGTAATCGTACAAGAGATTCGGGCATAATTACTTGAGCAACCTAGATTAAGATTGATGAGCCTTTAAAGTGGCGCTTCAGATCGACCGCCTCGCCCTTTGGAAAGAAAAACCTTATGGAGTCGAGGTAGACCCCGATTCGGCTCTGTTCTTCGCGGAAACTGCCCGCCTGAGCCATAGGCCGGAGAGTTGGCGCGCCCCGGGCTTGGTCCCCCTAGGGCGGGCTCTTAGGGAATTGAGAGCACCGAAATAAAAGAAGGGGCTTGGCGTTAGTCTGAGCCAGGCAGTTATGATCAGGGTCTGAAGAGTGACGCTGACACTCAGTTTGCTTCAATATCTGGCCCCATTAGCACCGAAGCAGGTCGATTCCTCTCTGTTCCTCCCGCGACTGGAACGGCGGAGCTTTGTGAAGGATGGTCTCGGATTCCGTGTGTGCGACTCCCAGGAAGCGCGAACTTCACTCCAGCCCTGGTGTCTGAGAGGACCAGGCCTGCCCTCCGTGGCCGTGGCCGTGGCCGTGGCCGCGGCTACGGCCGCGAGAGCGGGTCCGTTTCTTCAGCCGCCGAGGAGCGTCCCAGGCCTGAATGGCCACAGGACAATCACCTTTTCATTGTCTTTCTCCTACTGTAATTGTGACTCTTCTGATTTGAAACATTTTGAGGAGTGGGATGAAAGGGATTATAATGCCCCCTCGTTACAGAAACAGGAATCAGTTATTTCTGATTTGCACACCAGTATTTTTTTTAAGTCCCGAATAGCAAAGAACGCCTTCCCTTCTAGGAATCTTGAAGGGGCAATTAAGTAATCGCTTTAATTAAAATTCTAATACGTTAAATTCTTAATTTTCAACCTTATACCAGATTGAGAGAATTGGAAATAAGCACCTTAATGACCGACTACACTTTCTAAAAATCTTTCGCCAAGCTTAGTTCCTCTCGTTTCTAAAGTTGAGAAACAGCATTTTTCGGGCACTTGTCTGAGAATCGTTTTTCTTTCATGCGTCTTACAATTTCAATTATCCATGAGAAAATCACTGCCACAATTTTCCTCCTTTTCTGCATAAGAAAAATAACGTCCGCTTGTATGTGTATTTGTGTTTGTGGTGAGCCTTAGGACGCAGATATCAATTCAATTGCAAGGTACAAACCCGCTTGTACAGGGGAAACCCCTTTATCTAGATCTTGTACCCTTTCACATCCTCCTGCCCATCCTGGGCGGAGGAGGGGACATTGATGCCTAGTGGAAAGGCTTTGCGTGAGGTCTGGTCTTTGGGGGCAATGCTGACTGCCTAGGGTCTCTGGAAAAGTCGACTGTGCTCACTGGAAAACCGGTTCTTTGATAATCGGCTCTGCACTTTTAAATTGGTTAATGGCAGTGCCTCAGGAACCATGTAGAATTTCTAAGTGGAGGTTGCAAACTCATGTCCTAAGAATCACTTATTAGGCATCTTGACCTTTTGGATTTTTACAAAGTTATTTATCTCCTCTTATTAAAGGGTAGTGTGTTAAAACTAAGCAGCCCTTATCTCACGTGAAAGTAGTTTGCTGAGTAATACAGGTAGCACTTTTTAATGCATCTTTTAAAATAAAATGCCATGGTACCCTTCTAGGAGGGAGCGAGAGGGTCACAGGGGTTCCAACCTGATGCCCAGTCCCCTTGTCTTTCAGGACCAGTGGTTCTCAGCACTCCTGCCCAGCTCATTGCTCCAGTGGTGGTGGCCAAAGGGACTCTCTCCATCACAACCACAGAAATCTACTTCGAGGTAGATGAGGATGATCCTGCCTTCAAGAAGATCGACACGAAAGTGAGTCACAGTGATCTTATGTACAGTACTGGTGGCTTTGTGGGAGGAAAAGATTTTCATGTTTGCTTGGTTTTAAATGACAGTGGGGGAGGGGAGTACAAACCCTTCTTTCTCATAGAAAATAAAATGAATGAAATAATACGTCCTCTATTTTATAGGATGGAAGACTATATTAACGATGTTAAATCCTGTATTACCAAAGCATGCACATTTTAGCAGTCTCTGTGAGTGCCTTTGTGTGCACTTGGGCAGATTTGGTAGTTAAGCCAATTGCTCTCAAGTCCCTGGGGTGCAGCATCTCAAGCTGTCTGGAAAGACTAGGAAAGATCTTATGAAATTTCTTATTAAGATCACTTTTAATTTTCAAAAGTGTAGATTGCAATGTGAATTATTATTCATTGAAAGGTTATAAGGAAACTGGGAGGGGCATTTAGATAAAAATTCATTTCCATTATTACATCCATTTTTTCATCTACTGAAATAAGAATGGGTTTACATATGAACTTAAAGAGGGAAAGAAACTGTTTCTCTAAGAAGCTTTGATGTAAAATGGGTATACAAACAGCCAAGTATTTGAAGGCTGTATTCTGTGGAGCTAGTGCCAGAAAACACATATCAGGAACAATTGAAATGCATAAATATTTGCTTATTGTATTTTGTTTTTAAATCTGAGTATTAATAACTGTACACCTCTGCACTTTCTTCTGAAATCAATTGCATTGTTGTTTTAACTTTTATGTTACAATGTAATTTGCAAATGTTTAAATTCAAGAATAGGAGTGCTATGGTAGACACTCAAGCATCATTTTGTAAAGAAAGATCTCCCTTTAAAGTATTTTTCAGGACCAATTATTATAGCCAAGGAAAAAAAAATGGAATCCATAGATCCAGAACTTTATTATTTCTATGTAGAAATAAGGCACTATAACTCACTATAGACTAGCAATTGAAATTCTAAAATTCACCCACACCTGGACTACCTACCTTAAGGCCCAAAGGTGATAAGCTTTACAGCACTTGTTGACTATTAAAATACTCTAAAGAATAGTCATAGGTCTTTTTTCATGTTAAACTTCAAAAGATCTGAATTTTAAAAATCAGTTTGAGGGTAGTATGTTTAGTTTTAATTAATTTAAAATTTGTCTGTGTTTTTATCATTATTTTCCCCCATGAAGTAAAGACTGTATTTTGGATTCCTGATTATTCAGCTAATGCATCCCTTACTGTATAAAATAAGGTTTGACATAAATTGGGTAGAGATTATTTTTCATTTATTTCATTGGCATGGTAATTTTCATATACAGATTTCAAAGTTTCATTATGACTTCTTTAAGTTAAATATTCACTCTTTTTATGTATTTTTTTCTTCTGTTATCAAAATGCTAATACTAACTCAGAAGAACACAGTTTCAAAGGGTAGACTTAATTTGTGTCTGTTGTAGAAAGGAATATTCTCTTAAGTCAGATAGAAGCAGACTCAGTCACTATCTTCTACATTTCTATACTAAAAAGAGTATCTCTTTAATATTTTAAGGTTTCATTTTTAATGATTGCATTACCATGTCTCTTAAAATGTTAAAATATTCAAGATGGTTTAATTTTCAAGATAAAGCATTACAACTTTCAATAGAAAAGCAATTTAAAATGAGACACAACAACTTTATTTTACTCATTTATTAGCTTCTAATTAAATAAAAACCAGCAACAGAAATTTAAATCTAAATCACAAAAGTAATTATCCAGTGTATTTCAAGTGCATTTTTCAAATATATAATTCAGATATTCAAGCGTTATTATATAAGCTGAATTCAGATTTCTTTGAATATATTTAAATAACATTTCAAGTATATTTATGGAATGTTAGAAATAGAACAAGCAATATATTTGAAACAAAATGTAAACTTTTAAAAAGTTCAGACACTTTCAAAGACCAATGAAAGTACCAGGAAGGAAATCTACCTTTAAATGGTATCTTTGTTTGTGGAAAATGTCTGGAAGTATCCAAAATGGCAATTTAACTTCTGTTCACCAAATCACAAAACACCAACATTCACACTTTCAAAGACAATGTGAGATCACAATATTTGTTACAAATCAAAATATACATTACACTTTCCTTCAGATGGCATATCCAAATCGTGTTTACTCACAGACAGATGCACCTAAATCACCAGGATTGCTATAATCCTTTGATAGTTAGGCAGAGTGTTCATTGTGGTCTTGCATTACAGCGGAGTTGTTTTCCGGGTGTTACTGTGTACTTTTCAAGGGAGATATGAAATCCTTTGTAAAGAAGTCTTCTAATACTTGTGGTTTGGGTTTTCTTCCATCTGCTTCAACTACTTCTTTTTCTCCCCTTGGAGGGGTGAGTGAGATGATGCCTAAACATTGTACTATTCTTCCTTTTTAAGGAAAGATTGTTTGCATTGTCAAGTGGGATATTAGGGACTGAACAAGAAGTTTACACGTAATTAGAATTTTGAAAAGAGTAATCACATTTCGGTCTTAATTAAATTGTCCTCTAAAGTTTTTCCAAACTTTTCGGGTTGGTTAGGATCTCTCTTGCCAGGCGCCACGTTTGTTTGGCAGCGTTTTCCAGAGCCGAGTGAGGTTTGCCTTGAAACAGATCTAAGTTCGGTAGAAAGTAGTGAGGACAACGCCGGCATTGCAGGCAAGAGATAAGTTGCAGCAAAATCCCGTTAAGCCGATCACCCAGGCAAGACTCGTCCCAGTCCGACTCCCGGGGATGCTTTTCACACTCGTAGGAAACCAAAGTCTTCATGTGGTAATTGTTCAGAGGCTGCCCGGGCAATTCTAGGTGACGATCCCGTAAGGTTTTAAGGATGGAGAGGCATTTCTTCCTGCAGCCCCCCATCTGCAGTCTGTTCTCTGCTTCCGCGAACTGCAGCACCCAGGCGTCGCTCTCGGCCGAGCTCTGCTTGCCGGCCAGGGAGTGGCACTCCTTGGACAAGAGATTGAACCCTTCGGCTTTGACCTCCGCCACCCGGTTGGGTCCCGGCCAGGGGATGTGGGGAAGTGGCCAGTGGGCAGCACTCCTCGGCCAGATCCCGGTGCATTTAAAAGCCGGGGTGATCTGCACCACGTACCTATCTCGGATTCTCAGTTTCACTTCGCTGGTGTCTGCCACCATCTTTACCACATCCCTGTAGCTACATTTGTCTACCGCTTGAGCCACCAGTGTCTGAAACCTGGACCGGATTTTGCGCGCGGAGAGGTAGCCGGAGGCGGTAATGAATTCCACCCAGAGGGACATGCTCCTCTTGCGCCCGTCGCTCAATTTCAGCACCGCACAGCCGGGCAGGGAGCCGTCGTCCACAAAGTTGAACACCCCCATTTGGTTAAGGTACAGCACCACTTCAAATTCGGTGGGGGAGATGACCTCGAGGCCCTCGTAGCGATTGTCCATCTCGTTGAGAGAGCTGATGAACCTGGGCTCCTGCACTTCCACTTCTTTAAGTACGTCGGAAACAACTTTGCAGACTTCCCGGATAGTTTTGGCAATGGCAGCTTTCCTGGCTTGGCATTTTTCATTGTAGTATTTATTCAGATGGTAGACCAGCTTGGCCTGGGCCGCGATCATGTTGGGGCAGAGATCCGGATTGTACACCGGAGTCTCGCAGTAAGCTGTGGGATCCAATGCGGCTGCTAGAGCTGGCGCCAACTTCGGTGGAGAAACGGGCCGCTGCGCTCTAGAAATGTATCAAAAAACGTCTTTCCGATGTGCTGCAGCAGTGAATTCCTAGCTGCTGCTTCCCCCTTCCTTTTATCTTTGAGCCCAGCCGGTCTTAAAGTGAAAGATTGTTCTCCCCCCTCTCTTGGTCTCTCTTCTTCTTTTAAAGAATCCTTGTGTGAGAGAAACGCTTAGAGAGATTACCTTCTCAGTAATAAAAACAAAAGTTGTGCTGAGACCCAGCAAAGCTCCTCCAGTAGTCAAAATAATCAACCCTTTCCGTATTTATTTACGCTTTCCCGTAATCATTGTGTGTGCAGGACTGTTAATCAGATGGACGAAAAAGTGTGCAGAGTGTGTGTGTTGGGGGTGAGTGTGCGTGTGTATATGTCAGAAGAAGCTGCTGTTGGTTTGTCTAAGAGCCCAGATGCACTCGTGTGGAAATTATAAAGGCAGGGCCAGGCAGGCTGGCGGCCAATCGCCACTGGGCTCGTCACAACAGCCTCCTTGAGCTCCAATCCGGCTAATTAATCCCCCTTACGGATATAGGCACACAAACTAAAGGTAGTAGGCTGCTAGCTGCAGAAAATCACCCAGGCCACCTAGACAGTTTTGGAAATCAGGAGGAAACGCTCAGCTTTGGTATTACTTGAAGCATATTGACATTTTGAAAAGACTTGGCAAAGTGTTTTTTTCCTCTGTGTTGAAAATCCTTCTTGTCTTTTTTACTGGGGAAATGCAAATGCAGGTGTATTAATGGTCATCCATCAATTAATGAACTAGATAGGGTCTTCTACAAAAGTCACTAACTTGCATTTAGAGTAAGATAATTAATGTATGTTATTCCTCCAGGTCTTTTTAAATGCTGGTTAAAAGTTTACTGTGCAAGGTGGCATTAGCGGGACCAATACCTGTATCCTTTTCTGGACGTTCCTCTATTTTAGAATGATTTCTTTGAACACTACACAGCGCTTTGCTTCCGCCTCATCCCGATTTGCCATTGTTGAAGGAATCTGAAAATTATTGAGAATGCATTCTGTTGGGATGTTTTCTAAAATGTTAGAATCACTACCCACTCCCCAACCCCATCACCACCATCTGCAATTATCTTTGTGTCTTAGTAGATTTACACAACATAATAAACAGGACACTACATTTTGTATTTTCAAAACTCATTTTGAAAATGAGTTTTCTGTAATTGAGACATTATTTTATTGTGTGTGGAGTGAACTATGTATTTTAATACATGAAATTTAGGAGAGCTATCGTGATGAGACCCGCTGGCATATAATTGGCCCAAAAAGGTTTACAGTTTGAGTTTCTGACTTGCTTAAAAATATATAATTAAGGTTATAGTACCTCTCTTTAAGTAGTGAGCAGACAGAAAACTTATAATTTTATGCTATTTCATGTGATTTGATTAAGGAGAAATAGTTTAGATTTTAAAGGAAAATTAATTTACAGTCATCCAGGTTTTTAAATTTAAATATAATTTTGGAGATTCTCTAGGGAAATCAACATTTCTAAATGTTGTAACTTTAAAACACCTGCGGGAAACAGATTTGTGTAAAATTTTTCTGGTAGTACTACTTGTGTCTTTAATGTACAGGAAACGAAAAATAACCACCTAGGGTTATGCAGTGGTTTTAAAATCTAGGCAGGTTTTTAATTCCCTGTCTTTAATTTCCAAATGAGAATATTTTCAGCAAAAAAAAAAAAATTTAAAAAACTATAGTTTCTGGTAACTGGCATATAGACCTTTTTGTCAGAACCAGTCTTAAAAGGAACCTGTTCAGCCCTTACACTTTGTACTCAAGTTTTTGATTTGTGTTTTGCACTGGTACCGCATCACAAAGCCACCTATTATTTACTTTCTCGATATCCAAGAGTGATGGATTCTGATTTAGCTTAAAATATATTACTAAAAGTACATTAGATTTAGGGTTCAATGGCATCCATCTACTCTAGTTCCCAAGAACTTCCATTACCTTAGGGGTAGGAGTGGGGAACACCAGAACCGCTCCCTCCTCCCCATTTTGCAAGTGTCAGGGGTAAACGCACTGCTCCCTTTTGGCAGTGGAAGGAAGGGGAGGGAAATCACAGCCAGAGAACCCGCCACTTCGAAGGCTGAGATGTTATGCTACTGTCTCTGGGGAAAAAACACCTCTGGCCCACACTCAGCTCAGGTCCCCAAGTGTTTGCCGCTGGTTCCCTCACCGGATGCTCCCGCTCCCCTCCGCCGAGCCACCCTTCTCTCCCCTCTGCTCACTGCCCCACTGACGATTTACCTGCTGCGGGTTATTTTTAAACCTTTATCTGCATCCCGGGTTTCCCGAGGTCTGCTCCAGCCCACGATCTCTGTCCACACCCCCAGCCCTGGCCGCCGCCCCGACCCTCAAGCGTTGGCCGCCGAGCCTGGCGCTTTCTCGCTGCCCGGAGCCCGCCTCTCGCCCAGCGCGCTTTCCCTGGGGTTCAGGTCAGACTTGCTCCGCCAACGCTCGCCCGCGGACTTCTTGGGCCACCTGCTGATACCCTGGAGGGTTGAGGCTGTGGAGCTGCTAGGGGCGTGGACGTCCGGGGACTGTTCGGGAGACCCGGCGAGGCGGCCGAGTGGGTGCGGCGGGAAGGATGCGAGGGGCGCCGGGCGGGCCTCGCCAGAGCCAGGCGCGCAGGTGGCGCATCTTCGGGCTCACTGTGCGGCTTAATTGGGTTAAAGCGACGCTAAACACCGAAGCACTTTGTGCAAACTAATTGGTGTAACTGGGGTCTTTTCACTAACGATTTGCACTTTGAAGAAGAAAAATGGATGGTGAGAAAGGGACTGAAAAACTCGTTAGTCCCCGAGTGTTCAAGGGAAGTGAAGTCATTCGGTTTCAAGGAACCAGGACTTGTTTTCTGAGCTGCTTTCTTCAGCACCCTTCACTCAGGGAGTTGACAGTGATTTAGGGAGTTGACAGTGATTTACATAATGTAGATTCACCACCCCGCTGTTATCAAGGAGGGTGAACTGGACGCCCTGGAATAATACTCTAGTGCAAGTACTGCTTGTTGCTGCAACACAGTGATTTTCTATTACACTGAGCACGTGAAATGAATTGCCTTCTGTAGCTGAGTGATCTTAGACACCTCTTATGGTTGAAGGGAAAAATTAAACTATACTGAAATTTTCCTAACCTTTGTGCACTTTTTTTTATTATTAAAATGACCAGTGGAGAAGAGTTAAATATATATATTTGTATACCATACATATATTTTTGTGTAAGTCGATTTTAATTTAGGCTTCGGAGTTAGAGTTGTTCGGTGGAAATAACAAAGTTTTTTACAGTAATTTTTTCTCAAGATATCACTTGACTCATTAAACTAGTTATTTCAAATGATTTTGTAATACCAACAAATGGTGTAAAATGAAGTTATTCACTTATGCTAAAAGTGTATAAAATGAATCTACTGAGACCAGTTTCACTTAATATATATTTAAGTATCATCTTAGCAGTTAGTACTAGAATGAAAGCTTTTGTGTGTACCTTGCTTCAGAACATAAAGGCATAATTGTTTACAGTGATGTACTGTGCAGGCATCTTTGACATGAGCTAATAATAGAATGACAATTGAAGAAAACTGACCTAATGAAGGGGGGGGGGGAATACAAGAAGCTCCTGATTTAAATCCTGATTGAGATACATTGGAATGGTATTTGGGGTTTTAAGATCTAACTTTGACTTGGCTCTTTGATTTTGTTACTTATTTTATTAGGCAGCTTTGATTTTAAATGTATCAGTTAGGGTATAGATGCCAAAAATGCCACAAGATAAATTTTAGCATTACTAGTGATTATAAAATAATTCAGTATGGTGATCATTAATACTTACTATTATTTGAAATAGCGGTGGAAATCATTGTTCATGAAGTATTATTTCCTAGGTAATTTATAGTCCCTTAACACCTGCATATGTGGAAAACACAAAGTAACGGGTAAATAGTCACCTTATTAAGTTTAGAGAGAAACTGTAATGTTGAGAAATGTAGGAATACAGAAAAAAACTAATTTAAATTTGAATTACATGTTCATAAATTTAAACAATAGTAACTTTCAGCTGGTAAAATGTATCTGTTACAGGATAGGCACATACATGTTAAATACATTGTTTTGTGCATTTTCATTATCTGCTGGCTGCTATTGTATTCACAAGTATTCATGAATTTAGTTTTTTTTTAATATGTGCTTATTACACTGGGGAGATAAAAAGAATATGAAGTTGAGTTTATTAAATTATTTATCCCTACTGCTGGAGTGGCTTTGAAGGCTCATTCTATGCATCTGATTTCTCCCTCCACTCTCATTTTTAAAATTCACCTAGGCTGTTTCATCTGCTTCATTCTGCCAGACACAATATATTTCTTTTTTTACACTAGAGAAATTAAAGACAGATATTTGCTTGGATTTTCTTTATGTGTCACATTATGTAAAGTAAAATAGAGGGACTTTTTCACATAATCTAATTTGATAGCATCTTTCTTCCTGTTGGATAAAAAACACTTGTATAAGAACACTTGAAACAAAATAGCTTCACTTTCAATATTTTATTAAAATAATTATTTTATATTTAATATCAAGCTTCTAACAAAGTAAAACAGAGAATTGTGGTCACTGCACAATTGAGATTCTATTATGTACCATCACATCCTGATAAATATGTAAATTTTTAAAACTTTTTTTGTAATTCTTACATTAGTAGTGGGGAGTACTTTTTTTTCTGATAGTGTTACTTAGTAAGCTTGTTACTGTTTTTAATACATATGACAGGAAAGTAACTTGGAGATTAAAAATGGAAATTCAAAGTGTCACTTATAAGAATTACCACCACTGCTTGTTTTGCAGATTTGAGGTAATTTTGGGTAACGCGCACCAAAACTTTTCTTTTAATAATAAACAAAACTCAAAGCCTGGGTTATATAGATAATTGTCTCAGTTTTCTTATTTCATTTGAATATGTACACAGACTTGGAGAAGAATATTTTAAGTAGCATGTGTAAACTTGGGTAGGGGGTAATCAACCAAACGATCTACTGTCCAGAATAAATTTATGATTCTAACCCTTTCCAAACATCTAAGGCTATTAGGGTTCGGCATTAATTTATTGATTATTATAAATTCCAATATTCTAGCTCCTCATAAACCTTTCAGAAAGTCATTGTTATCTTTATAATCTATAAAATTTAACTTTTGTTGGATATTAGCATAAATTTTTCACTTAAATGTTATAAAAATAGGCAGGATAAGAGGGTCACATGATTTATTTTATGCAGATATCTGAAAATTATCTATTCCTAACCCCATAAATAGCATGGATTTACATACATTTGCATAAATGACTTGATCCTTAGTACTCTTATACACTAGTTTTATTGTTCTTAGAGGAAACAATAGAATCAGATGCGATTAGTGTTTGTTAATCTGTTCATCTGTAGTAGGTCATCCATTACTGCATAGCTCTCATTACTGTCCCATACTGTATGTGATTAAGCCACTGCAAACATTCAACGTGACCTTGAGACTAGAACATGGTACGTAGATAATCAACTTCCAGTGACTGCCTGTCTAAAATAACCTTTCCTATTTCTAATTTCCAGTTTGGGCACTTACTTTTTAATGAACAAAGCAGTTCTCTAAACTAGGATTTATTTTTTTAATGACTACTAACTGGAGTAATAGTTTAAAAGAATAATTACTTTAAATGTAAACTATTACTATTTATCAGGTATACAATATGCAGTAAAATGTGTCCTTCCAAGAAAATTAGCTTATAAATAGGAATGTCCTTTTTAACTTTATATAGACAGAGGTATAACTCACCTGAGAATAGACCACCTAAGTGTCACTACTTATGTATGATTATTTTCAGAATTCCAATAATATGCATTTTAGTTTATCATTAAGAACTATTTTTGTAAGCATATTTTTCTACATGACTTGTCAGAAATAGCAAGTAAAAAGTGCTAAGTAGCAAAAACTTTTTAATCTACATGTTTATTCATTTACCTAGCTCAAAAAAAAAAAACATGAAGAACATAGTCTGTACACATAAATACAAATAAAATAGTTTAATCCAGCAGAATAAAAAGTATAAATTTAATTGTATGTGAATTCTATTTTTTAGTTTGCTAGTTTACTAACATTTAATTTGCATACAGTACTATTCTATTCTGGTTTTTGTACATGAATTACCATTCTATGGAGTATACAAAATACATGGTTTTATCACAGCTGGCACAGACCTAGAACATTGCTACTGCCATAGAAAATGTCTCCTCATGTTCCTTTATTTTTTTAACTATAAATTTTATGATTCCTTTATGAATGTCTGAATGTTTTAGTTTTATATTAAAAATAAAAAAAAAAAAAACAAACTTTAGGCCATACACTGCTTTATTGCTTTACCATGCATCTAACTTCAGTAATAGGTTTACAACTTTTAGTTTATACAGAATCTATTTAATTTTAACATATGTGATACTACTACTTAACAAGAGATTTCTTTTCAAAGTAATTGTTACTTGTTATGTTATCATAAGTTAACAACATCTTAGTCATATATGTAATGTTACTAGCTTTATCTTACTCAGAAATAAATCCTTCTCAGTATTTAAATTATATTTTACTTTAGACTTTGAATAAATTAATTATCCCTTTAAATGGTAGGATATATGGCTAAGGACTCTATTATACCTACATTAATTAATCTAATATATAACCTCACACCATACCCTTATAATCCTAATTTTATATAAATGTACACTGTCATTTAAATTTAGATGGTTCTACATATTCCAAAATTTTAAATTGAAGGAGTACAAACAGATTCATTGATAATGTTGCTTTATTTTGCCTTTTTACAACTTGGATAGTACAAATGGTCTATTTCTTCTGTTTTGTATTTTCATTTGGCAATTACAATAGAAATTTTAATGGTATGCATGCTTACAGACCTATTAACAAAAGTTACTGCTTTCTTAATAATCTGAAACCATTTTTAGGACGTATATTCTTTATGGTTTGCAAAGCAGACTGTATGCAGGCTGTACACGCACACACAGATACACACATGCATGTGTGTACCCCCCCATACTCATACACAGACGAACCCAGTGTTTTAGGTAGTAAAAGATTGAATTGATCTCCATACATTTTTTATATTAACCTGTTAAAATAGCAACTAAATGCAGATTCTTATTGTCAAATGGAATATCAAATATACAAGGTAGTTTCATAATAATCCTTACAGATTTCAGTAATTCCTTAAGAGAACGCAACTAAGTGGATTTAAAAATAATAATAACGAGAAATTCCAATAGTGTTTATCCAGTCACATACACTATGGCAGTTTTGAATGTCAGAAGCTTTTAACACACAATTCAAATGTTTAGATATTGCTAGCTATTCTGTCCATATCAATAAAAATACATTGCTCATTCACATATGTAATATCACATGTATGCATAAAAACACCTTCACTTACTAAAATTGCTTTGTACTTTCTTACAATGAATTAAGGTTAAATTTTTGCAACCTGGACCTGTGTTTGATAAACAAATTGCATAACTTAAGAGAGAGGGGGGGATGAGTGGTTTTGTTTTATTTTATGTATGTTTTGGGTTTTGTTGCTTTTTTTTTTTTTCATTTACTAGCAAATTCAGTTCTTCATTTGTTTTGCTCTCCACGCTGCATTAGCACAGTTTTCCCCTGTGTGCATCTGCCAGTGTACAATTTAGCCACGGGCATCTGTAGACCTTGTGGTGATCAGTATTGCAGGCAAAAGCCATATGTGTTTAAATAAAAAAAAAACTCTTTATTTCATTTGCTGTTTTAACTGGATGGATAACTTTTGTGCCTCAAGACAGAAGAAGAAAAAATACAGAAATAATTAATTGCCTCTATTCTTGAGGCAGTTTCATTTCCCCCTCCAATATGGAATGCTTGTCAGCTTTCCTGATAAATGACTGCATGTATTTGCATAGATTTTACATTAACACAAAAATTAGTTTTATTTGTGGAAAACTAGTTTACATAATAATATAAAAACCTAGTGTTATTGATTATGTTTCGAAGCATTGATGCTTTTTTAAAAGGATTATAGCATTTAAAGATCTGATCAACCTGTGTCTTAATTTAGACTCTTTGCTTTATATGGTTTTATGTTAGCAGGCAAATATTCATAAACTTTAAAAAAGATTAATCTATTTTCTAGTTACAGTAACCATGATGTTTCAGACTAGTAGTAGCACTCATTTGGAACAAAATATTCTGATTTTAAACTTTAATATTTTAAGATACTTATGATCAGTTATATACACATCATACTATTGTAATATTGCATCTTTTTTCATGATTTAAATTTCATATCCATGTCATCAAAAGAATGGATATTATAACCAGTGTGTGCAATTGAGCTGATTCCTGGGGATTTATGCACTATCACAACCAAACTTGAAATATAATGACAACTATTCTCCTCATCTTCAATTTGTTCCCTTAAATCTACTTAATCAATTGATCAACCTATCCAGCCTTGAAAAAACACTGCTTGAGCTATCTGGGTGCTGAAAACGGTTCTCCCTCTCTAAGTGGCAGGCAGTAGATGCTTATTCATACTGTAATGTGGCATTTGTTGTCTAGAGGCAACCTGCTAATTATGTGCTATCATTGTATTATCCATGTTATGGAAAATTCAAATATGTTCACTGCTGTTAGTTACATCACAAAGCTTTTCATAAAATATACTTGATCCTCAAGAAACCTACTATACTTAATGGCAACCTAAACCAAGAGTGTCTCTGCCACTTCTTGATTCTGGGACACCCTGGGTGCCAGCTGTCACAGCTCAGCTAATGATGACAAATGCCCCTCTCTATGCAGATTGCAGAGCTTGCAGGCTGCTGTGAAAGGCAACCAGATTACCTTTCTTCAGATAGTAACTTAACCTTTTAAACTCATGTCAGAATAAAATTATCAGCTGTGATAGTTTCAATATCTATATCTTTAAAAACAAAAATCAGAACAATATTAAATAGCACTGACTCACTTAAAAAAAAATATTTCCCTGTTTGTATGATTTACCAGATTTATCCATGAATACTATACTATTCTTACATGAGAAATTCTCCATAGGCTATACATCACAGTGTACATTGAACTCTGCATATAACTCAGATGGTAATGTAAATTGAGAAAATTATGCAGAATATTTAGGCCAGAAATAAGCCAGTGAAATTTTGAGAGAAAATGTAATCTTTCTTTTCCTTTAAATGAATGGTAAAGCTTCTATTATCTCACATTGTTCCATATAAATTGTTACGTTATTTCTTTAAAAAATTTGTGGAATATTTCAAAATGATCTCAAGTGTAATTGTTGCTAATGACTCTAGTTTCAAATTTGACCTTTTGTTTTTTTTTAAATTTGTTATATGGAATTTTTATTATATTATGATATATACAATCTATGGATTATTCAAAGCAATGACAAACATATATGTATGGTTAAAGTGTTCGTTTTAGGTATATATAAAGCATAAAGGAATAAGTTGCAATGTAGAGGAATCAATTGCCAATTAAGTGAGATAACACTTTACAATTGCATCATTTGACTTTCCAGAGTCTCTTATATGCAGTAATTCATGTGTCAATTTCAGATCATTCTTTTGAGTAGAGAAATGAGTAATAAAGAATGGGTATAAATGCTTAATGGGCATTTAATTTCATTTAATCTTCAAAACAAACATTACTTCCATTTACTAGAGACTTAGATTTAGAAAAGTTAAGTGTCTTACTAAGGATCACCCAAGTAATTGCAGAATTCCGTGTAAGTGAGGCTACTCTTAACAATCCGTTATCTAGACTCTGAATTGTAGAGGTGTGTGTGTGCGCGCGCATACATATACATTTACCTGCGTGTGCACACACACACACGCGCGCGCACACGCAGGTAAATGTATATGTATATCCTATCTGTACCCAGAGATAAATTTTAGCAACTGGTACTAGGATTTAAATGTTATTCTGAAAAAACCTACAGGTTTACACTTATATTAGGAATAGGGTTGATGAGTTTTAAAGGTTATATACTTTATAAAAGACTTTTAAATACTGAAACATCATATGATTTTTATTTCATTTTATGATAAATGTACTGGCTTATTTTAGGATAAAGTAAGAAATATATATACACAAACACACTATGTGATAAATATCAAACTAGACTAACTCACCTAAAAATATTATTTCTTGTGTACCCTTTTAAGATTAACTGGAGAAGTCTTTATAAAAATAATGAAGAGAATTACTTCAGCAGCTACTTGAATAAAGTGTCTATATTTTTATACATTGATAGTTTAACACTGAAACATGAATTAAGTTATTCACAAAATTGTACCCCTGTTAATGCGAACACGTTGGAACCTCCCTGTTATGAATGTAAGTAAAGTCGTTTCCAAGAGCGCTATGTGAATGCCAATTATTTTTAATCTTTAACTTTTGATACAGATACTTCAGTAGATGACTTTTTCCCATGATATATCTGTTTATGTTGTTTATGCTCTGTCTTACCTATTTTAATTAAAGAATTCTACTTATAATGCCTAAACACTATGAATGCTTAGTAAGCAGTAAATACTCCATTGTATATAAAAATTAAACAGAATTTAAAGTGAACATTTTATTAAATATATTATGCAAGGAGAAAAATAATAATTCTATCTCATAAGTCAGACATTTTATAGTATGGCAGGAGAGGACCTTAGAGAAGAATATAATGTGGCCTCCTCATTAACTACCTGAATCTTCTCTCCAGCAATCTTAAAGAATAGACCTTTTCTTAAAGAATAACTACCTTTTCATCCATTGATGAGAAAATCATTGATGAGAAAATCAGTTATTTACTAAAATAGCTATTTGCACTTATAGTTCATTAATTGGAAGTGTTTCCTAATATTGAACAAAAATCTTGAATGTATGGAAACTTTCACTGTTTGATCCCTGCTTCTCCTTCAGTATAGTCTTAACGCCAACAAAAATAAGTTTGTTAAGTGTAGTATTTGTAATATCTTACTGAGTATAGTTGGCCTTTCAGCTGTTGTCTCAATAGTAGAGTAGAGTAGAGTTCAAGTCACTCACCATTCAGTGCCCATTGTGATACCTCTTTACTGTGAAGGCTAGAATTCCTTACTTCCATAGTGCATGGGTGAAGGTAGAGAAACTCAAGTTTCTCTTGAGTGAAACTTGGCCACATTAGCTTTGGGGGAGGGGGTATATATATAACCCTGTGGACAAATGCTGAGCTGAACAAATATTTTATTTGTTTAAACATATGCTTAAACTGGGTTCCTAAGTATATAACTTTTTAAAATTTATCTAGCTCATTTTCTCTTGACAGTTTTTGCTATTTTATTATGTTTGACATATATAACAAATTGTGTTATTGTACTGAAAAATAATGAATAAACAGAATAGTTATTTTTTGAAATATGTCATAGATTACATATCCATTCATAGCAAAGCAGAACCTACTGTAATAAATTGTCTGGTTTTGCTCAGATAGGTGGTTATATAAGGAAGTGAATGCACCTAATAAGATCTCTGGATAAATTAAATATTAATTTAATATTTAAATTAAATTAAATAGCTGCCTTTGTGTTACTTTTTGCCAACTGTTTAAATCCTGATACTAATTTTTCATGACTTTCTCAAAATATTTAATTGTTAAACTTCATTTGCTGTGGATTATATGCTTTATTCTGACATATTTATCAAATTTGCTTCATCAATAAATTTTTGCCTACATATGTGATTGAAAAGTTTCCATATGCTTGAACAATGTACAGGAAAAAATTAGCATGTAGCAAATAAATATGTTGATACAATTGTACTGTATTTTTGGAATAATTTCATGTAGAATCATTAAAATGTGAGCATTCTGATACTAACAATAATTTTTAAATTTACCATGAGCAGAAGGTAAATACTTTTTTAGAATAATTTATTTAATAAGTGGAAATTAAATTTTTATTAGCTAGTTTTACCAATCAGGATTCATTCCACTTCATGATTTTCTTCAAAATCAAAGCCTAAAACTGAATATGAAAAAAATCCAAAATGAGTTGGTGAATATGGAATAAAAGAAGCTTCTTTTAAGAAATGAAAACAAAACTAAACTAAAAAGAAATGTAAACAATCCTGGAATAGCATATTCAGATGATTAAATAGTAAAAGATAATCAATATTAGAAGACTAATACAATAGAACATATGCTTATTTTACTGCGAGTTGTGGGGAAAAAATACTAACTTTTTGTGTAGTGTGCTACTTATTTTAAAGCCTTAAATATCTGAGTGTACACATATTTTTATTTGCCAGGTTTCCCCTCCCCCCGCCCCTACAAATCAGGATATTTCATTAGGACTTTCTTTACTATCACTGTGACATCTAGGCAATAAAATGCAAACACTGCCTGTCTCAGATTTGGTGTTCATGCAGTTTGTGTCTTGAATGGAGAATAAGGAAGTCCAGTGTGTTTTACAAAAGAAACATTCTCAAGTAAAGAGCTGCCCCATCTGTTTCATCTGGTGGCTTATGCAATAAGAGGTGTTATCACATGAATCTAAATGTGAGGGCAGTTTTTTTATGAACTCTTTCTGTGCTTTGAGGAGTTTATAAGTTGCCTACTCTATTGTGTGTCAGTCCCAGCTGACCCAAGTACATTCTGCTGAGCATATTTGGAGGATAATTAGAACTAATGAAGCTTGGAACACAGCTAATGCTTTATTCTTTTGCTCTTGCGTGGTTCCTAAGAATTTTCCAAATTATAATCGATGCACTTATTTTTTTCCTAGCATTGTGTTGATACAACTACTCTAAATTTTTAAGTTTGCTTGATGAGCATTAAAAATAAATTAGGTTTTGAAATGCTGAGGACCATGTTTCAAAGTTAGTTTGTAATGTTTGTTAATCCCCAGGGTTGAGGAGAATGCTGGTTCTTTTCCATCTTTTGTTTAGATCCCAGAATGTTTATGGCACCTGTGAGTAGATAATGGGGTAGAAAACATCTAGTGATAAGAGCCTCTTAAAAATATGTGCCACTGAGAAATAAAACCTACAGATAAAAGAATTGAAAATTACTGATGAAATATTCCTATTTCTGAATTAGGTTTCCTGAAGAAATAAGATTTAAAAAAGTTTTATGAATAGGTCTCATGTTTGAAAACTGTTTCATTAAAATGGTTTCACTGTACTCGCAGTGTGGAGAGTGACATTTCTCTACTTGCCCTCAGCTGAGTCGTCAGTGATTCAGCCGCCTGTAACACTTTAAATCCCATCAACTTGCTCTCCTTCACTGTTATAACTGTTTCAATGAGTGGCACTTTTGTTGTGCAGGTTAAGATCTGGTAGCTTACTGAGGGCATGCTAGAATGAGGACAGACACAATTGCCAACAAAAGAAAGCTATAACTTTATTAAAGTCCTACACTCAGTAAATAAGACGCCTACACCTCTTCAGGTAGGTAGTTTTTTGGTCTATGTCCTATTGTGTCTTTTGTTCTCTAGAAACTCAGAGAATTCATTAAGAATTGTTACTTTTCCCCATTGATATGAGAAAGTTTACTGTATTCTAGAGCTCAGATAATAAATAACTCAAAGGTAAGTGTCACTTTATTAAGATGAATGGAAGCACCTAAACTAGTGTAAGTCACTAACTCTACCACCTAAGAACTGGCCTAAAAACCAGCTGGAGATCCGGAACCTCATAACATATTTAGCACTATCTCTGATGAATTCTAGTCATAACCCTATGCTCTGACCTAAGACGTTAATCTTCTACTAATTTTACTCTGCCTGAAAGTCACCTCAACACTGAATAAACATGTTTGGAACTTTGAAGGAAAAAGTTGAAGATTTCTGTTATTGCTTGGTCTTCAAGAACATTAAGTATTTTTACTATTTATATCTTTAAAACAAAGAATATGTTGAAACAATAGCATAACATTGAGTTCTTATTATTTTCTAGTTACTGTGCTAAATATTTTTTTCTCGTCTGTAAAATACAGATAATAATATCTATACCATAGGGCACTGGCATGGATTAAATAATTTAATAAATATAAAAAGCTAAGAATATCCTTTAATTTGTATTACTCAAGATCATGCAACTATTTCTGTCTGTCGACCCCTCAAGTGTCAACAGATCACTACCCCTTTTGTTCTTTTGCATAAACCAACTTGGCCGCCATCCTTGACTTCTCTCATAATTTTATACCTTGTGCTCCCTACACCGGCAAATTCGTGGTCACCTCTCACAACCTTTATAGCTTCATCCTGGCCAAGTCACCACCATATGACATGTGCTATTCAGTTACCCTAGACATGTCCTGGCTTCCTTTCTTACCCCATGCCTGCTGTGTTCCTTATACTGTTCTTCACATAGCAGTAAGTAGGATCTGTTAAAAAGAAGGAAATCAAATTACACCACACTGAAATTCAGAACTATCTAATTGTTTTTCATCTGAGAGTAAAAGTCTAAATCCTTGTAATGACCTATTAGCCCAACAATCAACACCTTACTCTCCTACTGAAATAATCACCTCCTACTGTCATTGCTTTTACTTCACTGAACACAATGGCACCCCGTCATTTTAGAGCTGCTGCATTTTTTTATCCCCCCATGTGGAGCGCTATGTTCCCAGTGTCTGCCCTTCAATTATTTACACTTTCTAAAATTGCAATACATCCTCACACAGACACATTGCCTATCTTCTTTGCCTTCTTTTCCTCCTACCAATCCTCACTCTTTACTTACTTACTGTGTTTCATATCTATTCCACAATTTAAATCTAAACTCTTAATGAGGGCAAGGATTTGTATCTGCATTGCTGCATGCCCAGAATGTAAAATGGTGCCAGGCTTGGTTTATATTGAGTGCTCATTAAAGAAAGAAACATTTAAATAAAGAAATGAAAAGATGAAGAAAGGGGAGAAAACATAGGAACGAAGAAGAAATTAAAGGAGACAATTAGTTAATTCTGCTAGTATACTTGTAATAATTCTCTGCAACTACAATTAAAATTATCATAGCATCTTAATTAACAAATCTTAATCACCTCTTGACATCTTTTACCTCCTCCTCTCTTTTGAAATTTTCTTCTCCTGGCAAATTATTATTACAATTGAATACTTACTCTGTGCAAGACAGTACCCTGAAGACTTTGGGTAGGCAGCAAGTGGTTAAGTGGATTTGTGTGTGTGTTAGCTTTGGAATTGGCACATGGAGACTAGAGAAGAGCACAAGAAGTATCCAATATCTCATCTTCTAAAGACTTGAAAACAATTGAGGGTAGACATGGAATTTACATTCCAGTGAGTAGAAACTAAGTCATCTAAGCAGATAAGCAAACAGATATGTAGGGTGGTGATAAGGGTTCTGAGGAATGGACATTACTCTGATACTTGTGGAGAAAATGAAGTTTAAAACAGTATTAGGTCCTTTATGGGAGCTGGGACTTGAATCTATTCTTTGTGATGTCCACTTCTCTGCTCTGCTTGCTATCTCCATTCATAATCTTGTTTGCCTTTTACAACTCTGATTTTCATGGTCAACATAACTCCCTTTTAACTATTATAAAACCCCATATATATGAACTTAATGTCTGCATCTTATCTCATGGTTCTACAGTTTGAATGATTATCTCTCTGTAGCTATGCTACAAATTTATAACTACAACTCCAATCTCTCTGTTACTTAATCATTGTGTTTTTTGTTTTTTTTTTAACTTTCAGGGAGACATTTCCCAAATTGATGCTTCTGTTCTCTTCATATCGTTGTACCTTCTTTTTCTCAAGTAGAATCAAAAGCTTTCCTTGAAAAAAAAAATCACTTATTCTTTATTTGGTATTGATTAAAGTCATTATAATTCCAAAGACTGTCAGTTCATTAAATCAAAGACTGTCAACTCATCTTGGTAATTATGGACTCCTCTCTCCCCTTTGCTTCTCCTCTACCACCTCTGTGGTCTGTTAATCACCACATAGGTATTGCTGATTCTTATTCTCTCCTAGCATCTTTCACAAGTATCCTTGTCATAACAGCCACCATCACCCTAGTTCAGTTCTTTATCGCTTTGTTGATGGGATTGTGACTCCCTCATTTTATCTTTCCCTTCTGTAGTCCATCCTAAAGCATGCTGCTAGGTTGACTTTCTTGCAACCCACTTCTATCATGTTGCTCCCTATTCAAAAACCCCAGATTGACTTCCAGTTCTTATGAAAGGGGGAACAGGAAAAAAGCTTTTTCTGATATTCAAAGTCCCTTAGTTTGTAGCCATTGTATAATATTCCAATATTAACTTCTTCTTTAAAAAATATATATTTATTTATGCTTACAAGAACTGGGATGTAGGCCAGACATGTAGGGGAGAGAGGGTTCATGAGAGACAGAGTGGGGAGCAGAACAGGCAGATTGACTGAATACATTGCTAAGGGGAACAGTGGGTGAGACAGGAGAGGTCTGCCGCACCATGTGGGTCACCACCCTGGCCAATCTGCTGGATTGAACTTGTGCTGCAATGGCTGGTGATAGCTTGATAGCACTGCCTTTAACCCCTACCCCATCAGGGAGGCCTCATATTAATTTCTTGACCTCCATCCTTGTATTTTCTACTATACATAGATAATTTTCCAAACACAATTCTTTACTTTCTCTGACTTTTTAACTCAGACTTTTCACCTATCATAACCACATTCTTTCCTTACTAT
Source organism: Condylura cristata (assembly GCF_000260355.1). Classification (NCBI taxonomy): domain Eukaryota; kingdom Metazoa; phylum Chordata; class Mammalia; order Eulipotyphla; family Talpidae; genus Condylura; species Condylura cristata. Next base: position 46,655,235 of record NW_004567111.1, read on the forward strand.
CAAGTTTATCCTCTCTGTGATCTTCCTAACTATAAATGATCATTCCTTCACAATAATCTTGTATCACTTATTTTCTATTGCATAATATAGATAACTGATACAAAAGAAAGTTCAAATTTTAAATATCTGTTGTCCCCAGAATGGAATAAAATGCCTAGATGATAATCAAAATTCTACTCTTCCTTTTACCCATAACACAAATGCCTAGAGAGGACTACAGGCAACGTAGATAAACAATACATATTTGTTCAGTGATAAAGTATATATTAATGTTAAGATATTAAAAATGTAGTAGAGACATTAGGATAATTTAGTGATTATAAGAAAAACTGATGATAATGATCATAATGGTCATTTCTTCTGGAGATTTCTTCTTACCGTGTATTTTAGTTCATGCAAGAAATAAGTCTGAGGCAGGCACACAGTGGAATCTTGTCATTTGTGACAAGATGATTGGAACTGGAGAAAATTATCCTATGTGAAATAAGTCAGAAATAGAAAGACAAATACCAGGTAATTTCACTCCTGTGTGGAGTATAAGGAAACAAAGCAAAGTAACAAACAAAATCAAGCCAAGACAACTTTTGAAATCTGACTATAGAACTGAAACTACCAGTGGGTTGAGAACAAATGATGGAGAGGGCCCAGTGTATTATAATGGAGGGTCACTGGTTCTTTTATGGTGGGCTAGTGTGGTAACATACATTTGAGAGTATGTTAACCTATATTCCTGAGATTTGTATATTGTTGCAAGCCAACATTCCTGCAATAAAAATAAATTAAATTAATTTGAAAAAGAAAGAGGGTTGTTTCATGGACATCTAGCTCCATAACTATCAGAAGGAAATAGTATCGTTCTCTTGAGGCTGCAAATAATTGAGATATGATCCAGTTTTCCTTAAAAGTAAACTGTATAGTTATTAACATTGCATTTTACTTATTTTGGTCCATATCTAATAATAACCGTGAACTCTGAGGGTTTTAGTTTGTAATAGACAAACAGAGAACTACAAATAAAGCAGAAAGAAGCTATTGCATTATGGGAGGTAACTGTGAATAGAGTTACATTTACAGAGATGGAAGTTAAACAATTAATTATGTGTATGGCTATGTCTCAATTTTCTCTTGGCAGTGGACAACATTGGGCCATAAGTAAAGGTTGAGGAAGTACTTAGCTACTTAAAGAATAAGAATTAGAACTAATACACTGATCAAAAACTGTTAAGAGACTAAAAATAGTCAAGACCTCCATAATAGAAACCATGAATTTGTAATGGTATGAATTTAATTAAAATCAAAATTATCTATATCATGCCACCACCCAGCTAATGGAAATGAGAGAAAATAAGTCTCAGTACATATTTAGGGATGAGGATCTGTGGAGAGCTTACAGCAAAGGGGTATGTGTATAAAATAGTTGAAGATAATTTCGTAAATGATTAGACCAACATATTGGTTCCAAACTAGAGGGAAGAAAGTGTAGTCAGATTGGTAAACTGGAAGAAAGTATAAATAGAAGATATATAGAAATATGTTTTTTCTATTTCCATCCAAAATTTTAGCAAGTGAAAGCATAAAATGTGCAGTAAATTTGAATTCCAGATTAATATTTCATTGTTTTTCTGAATAGACATCTTATATATTATCTGGCAGTCTTTGATCAAAATAAAAACTAGATGTAGTCCCTCCTTGGTGGTGCAGCAGGTTAAAGCACAGCACTAAGAAGCTAAAGCCACTTCCACATGAGTTTGATCCCCATCTGCCCTAGAAGTGACCCACATGGTGTGGCTGACCTCTCCTGACCTGCCTGCTGCTCCCCTCATTCTGCCTGTTCTGCTCCCCATTCTGTCTCTGGTGAATCCTCTCACTGCCCCTACACCTCTGGACTGTACCCCAGTTCTGTATGCACAAATAAGTAAATCTTAAAAAAAAAAAAAAAGCTAGAAGTATAATTTCCTTAAGGATATGAATTAATCAGATAGTTTAAAGATAGGTGACAAAGTAGATCAGGAAGCAGAATATAGCAATTAGACATACAGAGAATTCAATGAAGTTAGTGAATTTTAAGATTACACCATCTAATAGATTGGGTTTGAATTTAGATTGAATATATGAATATTGAATTTTCTGAAAGTAGTGACCAGAGTTTGGATAAAGAGAAAAAGAAGAATCTTTTAAGGAAAAAAGAGAGAGAGAGAACCACAAAGAATAGAATGATGAAATGGAGAGGAAAGAAGCTTAGTTACTAGAATCTTCACAAAAGGAAACAAGTGAGTCTATGAGGGGTTGTTTGATATTGGTAGCCAAAGACTACTTCATAAAATCATTTTTAGTTTAATACTCTGAATATTTTTGAGATATTTTATAAAAGTTTTATCATCACTAGTTGACAATTGTAGGCTCTTTTAATAGTTTCTTAATTATATAAATGTCTACTTGGGGTCAACCTAATAACATTAGGTGTATCTGTTTCCAATACTAACAAAGTGTCTCTTAGGGTACCTTGATAGGAGTTGATCATATCTGATGTTTGACGTATATAAAGTTGCAAAAAATAACTTTTGATGTCTTGGTTGCCGTATACCTACTTTTAGTTTTAGAGTAGAGTGGGAACAACCCTTGACCAAAAATCAGAAGGCCGGGTCCCAGGACTTACTCTTTTTCAAATGAACTATGTGACTTTAAGCAATGTGCTCAGTTCACCTGTCTTTCCAGTTTCCTGCTTTATACAATGCCAACATTATAATAGATGATTCCAAAGCCTCTTATACCGATAACCTAAAATCCTTCGGATTTCTGTTTTTCACACATCCATAAGATCTGCACAACATATAAACAGTCTCACTTTTGAGGGTGTACATCATCATATGTAGCATCAAATATTCCTTTAAATCTAAATATTCCTATATAGTTCATAAAACCATAGTTTATCATTTGAGTTGTATTTAAATATATTGAATTTATTCTTCAAATGAGCCTTATAATGAATATTTGATAAGTAATTTATATTTCTAATGATTTATAGTATATAAGTTTGAAATTAAACATTTATACATTAAATATTTTTAAAAAGACATCACAATATATGTGCTGTCTTTAAATATGTGCCTTTATATAGCTTGGAAGAATAATATGAATATAATTAAAAAATTGATAATGAGTAAGGAAATAGTAAGAGGGTAATTAATCATTTAAATGAATTCATGACTTTGGGTACTAAAATAACGTAAAAACTTTGATTGAAGAAGAAATCATTATTGAGGAATTACAGTGAATGTGAGGTATGTCAGACATCCAGATAAAAGCAAAATATTATGGAAAATTTATACTTGGCACCTTCTTGTTCACTATTGTTAACAAGGCTGTGATAATGACTTTGAGAACATTTGGAGTGTGCCTCAAATTCTTTCAGTAAGCAAAGAGTATTTATACTTTAAAAAATAATTTGTATTCTGATAATATGTATATTACATATTATCTACAGCAGTCTTAATAAAATATATACATACTTCTAAAAATAAAACAATTACAGTGTTAATGTAGAAAATATTGTGTCAATGCAAAATAAATGCAGTAAAGGAAAAGATGAAGAAAAAAGTCGTGAGCAACATGTCAATTGTAAATCCAACCATTGTTAACATTAAGTGTGAATGGCTTAAGTAATCCAATCAAAAATCAGACTGAATTTAAAAAAAATAAAAAATATGAAACTGGCTCTCTTTATGTCACTGTACATTGTCAACTATACCCTTGACCTAATTTATATTCAAAGGTATATTTAGGGTGAAAAAGATACACCGTGCAAAGACTTGGAGTTCATTTCTAAACTTAAGAAAACTCACTAGAGATGGAGACTTATAACCAGAAAAAGGCTAATAAATAGCAAACATAGAACAATTATAAATGTGTTTGTGTGTTAGCAACAATAGCCAAAATACATAAAGCAAAAACTGACAAAACTGAAGGCATACATAGGCAATTTCACAATAACTGGTGGAAACTTCACTAACCCCATTTTCAGTAATGGAGTAGACAATGAATTATCAAGTGTATAGAAGACTTGAACAGCAATACAAACTAGTCAGACCTAACATATCTATAGAACACACCGCTCAACAACAGAAGTCTTCTCTGGTGCACATATAACATTATACATACTAAACCATTGAAGAACAAAAACTCCATCAATTTAATGAGATTTAAGTACAAAACTTAAGTACAGAAATATTTCTCTGGCACAGCAGAGTTAAAAGTCAGCCTACAGGTGATACAAACATGAGTAACAAATACGTTGAATGATCACAAGATTCATAAATCATATGTAAACCATGTCATATGACTTAAAGGAACTAAGCTGACTGAATAGGCTAATGTGAATGGTGAACATAGAAATGCAGGAGGACCTAACAATTTCCTCTAAAAGCCACCTGTCATTTATAGTAAGGAGTATATGTATAATAAGATCTTCCAGAGAATAAGAGTAAGAACAATGGATGGAAATTAAAACACAAAATAAAGACTATTTCTAATAGTATTTTTCTGGAAGATGTAAGCAATTTGTACTTTCTTACACACACATATATATATTTTTAAAATTTATTTATTTATGCATATAGAACTGAGTACAGGCCAGAGGTGCAAGGGCAGTGAGAGGATTCACCAGAGACAGAGTAGGGAACAGAATAGGTAGATCAACGAAGTACACTGCTGAGGGGAGCAGTGAGCAAGACAGGAGAGGGCTGCTGTACCATGTGAGTCACTTCCCGGGTGGGGATCGAACTCATGCTGAAGTGGCTTTAGTTTCTTAATGCTGTGCTTTAACCTGCTGCACCACCAGGGAGGGTCCACTTTCTTATATTTTATCCACTGAAATGTGGATAAAATTTTACAAAGGAAAGTTAAGCAACAATTTATAACAATGCTTTAAAGGGGGCTCCATTTTTAGAAAAGCAAATAATTACATGATTTCTGAAAAATGTCTTTTCTCAACAAAGCCCTAATAGCTGCAAACATCTTGCTATGCAGGTGTTTTGCAAGCACATCCAGGGCAGGTTTACTGTGGATTCAGGCAGGTGGATGAAAAGAGTTCTGGAGCCCTTGGTAGATTTTTTTTTTTTTTACAGGCCTTTAATGTTATAGCAGGGAACCAGATACAATAGGGAGCCCAGGGGGCAAGCAGGCAAGACAGTGGGGCCTGGAGACTTGGGATTCAACCAAGCTTCCCAGCCCCGGACCAAATCTGTGTGCTCCTTCTCTCGCCTCTCTCTGGGATACTCAGCCTCGTGTTATCTTGTCTCTCCTCAGAGAGGTTCTCCTCACTGTGCTGCCACCACTGCCATTACCCCTCTCCTCTAGGCACAGGTGTGAACATTTACACATGTACACACCTGTGCTCTTTGGGCCCAAGTGTCTGTAATTTCAGGTGCCCGTGCCCCATGCATAAGCTTCCAAGCACCTTTTGCATAGGTGGTAGATGGCAGCTATGGGAAGGGGGGAAAGAGTCTGATCACCCTATTTGCCCTACAGCAGGTAACTTCTAACTCTCCGAGGGTTGGATCTAGAGTTTAGAATCTGAGTCAGCCCTTTTCCTTTATTGCTCAAAATAATGCCATCCCCAAAATGTTAACAAATTTCTAAATGAATTTTTAAGTTCCTGATATGTTAGAATTTTTCTTTAACAATATGTTAGAATTTTTCTTTAACAAACCAGTCCTTAATTGTCTGACTTTCCAGAGAATCATAGGATCATCACTAAATTCATATTCCAATCAGACAGATAGTGAATTATTTAAATAGCAATTCAGATGTTTAGGTTCATTAGCATAAAATCTTAAAAAATGCAGATTGTATAAAATGAACAATGTGAATGACCACACTCGTCTCCATTGGGTTATTTTATAAGCAGTGAACACTGTCACTCAGAGTTATTCAGTCATCATTCTGAAGACCCTCCCAAGGAGAAATTAAGGAAGTGCTCCAAATACTATTCATGATTTGGTGTACACACACAAAAAAAGGACTGAAAATGTTAATCTATTTTGCCAGATAGTGTTAGCATCTACATTTCTCTTTTTGAGACAAGGGAGAATTCTCAAGGAGAAAAATTATTTCACTTACTATATTCTCTCACTATAAAGTCCACTGTTGGAGTAGTTAGTCATACTCTTTTATACATTATGGTTTCTTTATCATAGTATTCTTCCAGCAAACTAACTGATGTCTTCAGAATGTTGAAGAAATTAGATTCAGAATCATCTTGAGAATGTTGAAGAAATTAGAATTCACAATCATTTACCTATAACAAAGTGACAAAACAGGAAGCCTGAAATAATCTGGGTAGAGTATCTTTTAGTCATTTATTTGATATCATTTTGATGTCCCTAAACCTTGAACCTCAGAAATAAGGGGCAGTGATTTCTCGAAAGAAAAAGCCTTAGATATGCCTAGAGAACTTCAGATTGTTTAGAATCTTAGCTAATATTACATACTAAATATATATTAAACTTACATTAATTTCCTACCAAATGTATAAAGAATTTTATTTAAAGTCCACTTGAAATAAATTTTTGCATTTATGGCTTACTATATTTTATTTGTAAGATTAGCTATGATTTTTTATCTTTAATGTTTTGTTTTATTTTACTTTTTTTTCTAAACACGATTGTTATTTTAGAGGAAAAATTATTTAATGATGCATTTATAACATTGTACATCTTAGCATATTCTGATTTAGGTAAAAAAATTAATGATTAAAGGTCACATGAACCAAATTTCATGTAGGAAATGCTTTGTAGATGCTTAACAGACATCCCCCTGGGCATTAAGATATTTGATTGTTTACTTATGTGTTAAATATTTATATCTATCTTTGTTTGCTCTGGGTTGAAACTTTTCAAAACTAACCTTGTCTTTTGCATATCCAGTAAGAATTACCCAATACCTTAAGTGAGGTGTGACAAATAATTGATAAGTGCCTTTCAGTTTCTTCCTCTCCCAGTTGAGCACCCAGAGTAAGGGGCCAACAGAGGAGTACTCTGGTGGTGATACCTCATGGACTGACATTGACCCATCACTGTTAAGCCACATGAAGAAGATACCAGAACTAATTTATTTTAGTGGTTGGAGCACTATTATATGATGAAATACTCTAAAAATACTAGAGGAATAGGGCTCACACTTAGCATTCAAAAAACATCTCCTTTGGAGGATTTGATGAAGTTCAAAAACAAAGTGTTCCAATTTCTTTACTAATAAATATAGAAATTAATAAATTATACTTTCTTCTTGACTTACCCAAATGCACCCAGACTTATCCAAATGCACCCAATCAAACATCACAAAACATATATATTTAAAAATACTGTAAACATTTGCCAATTAGCTACATTGAAAGTTTTAATTTGACTAAATAATATCTGTTATCCCTGATGGGAGTGTAACATGTCAAATGCCACATTAATATTTCCCCCAACCCATGTGTCCCCAATTCCTAACACTTTATATTACCAATCAGCCTCGCCTAATAGAAATGACATATAGACACATTTTTCTGATATTCTAAATAAATCACTCGTAGCCTTTTGGTGGTTTTATTGTGTATGGAAAGTTGTCCTTAGTGAAATTTATTTGACCACATCAGGCAACTTATAAGTCAGTATTATTCCTGGTGTGAAATCTCAGATCATGATAATCACTGGGAGGAAAATACAGTTTTGCTATGAACCAGCAGTTTTTTGTTTTGTTTTGTTTCTTTTGATTTTTATCTTTTGTTTTGTTTTTTTTTTTTTTTTTGTGTTTTTTTTTTTTGTTTTGTTTTCCAAATGAGAGAAAACTAATGTAATGCTCTTTGCAATGCTTTTTACAGGAAAGCATAAGATGTGTTTACCTGGTTGAAATTCAAATTGTTTTATTATGGTGTCAATTCTTTGGTTTTGGCAGCCCTTCTAAAGTGTCTATTCACAAAAAGACTACCATAGTGAATGAATGCTAGTGTTGACACCACCTAACAAGCAGGGATTACGTGTTTACAGAAGAAGTAATATGATAGGTCAAGTATAAGAGGCGCTTCTCAGGAGCACTTCAGCACATAATGAGTGACTGGCTAGAGAACACGGAGCTGCCGCTCTGATGCGGAGTCCGTGTTGATGCCTGCCTCTCTTCTGCAAAGCCCTCTTGATCATGTTCAGCTGCTCTGTTCTCATGTGGGGAATAATAGTAGAGTAAAGCTGCTTTTCTGTCTCATTTTTCTTGCTAATTTACACATTCAAGCCATTTTTTGTTTGCTACCCTTATTTGCTATTCCCTTTTGTCAAGGCACTGTTCTCTTTTTTGCCTCAGGCCTAAGAACTAATTTGAGCTTCTATAATTACTTCATGTTTTACACCTGTCTGCATATCATGCACCCCCTTGTCGCTGTACTTAAGCTGTATATTTCCTTGCAGAAAAGCGAGTTTTCATAGACAAGGAATCCTGAGTTCTCCCCTCAGACTTCCCATAGAAGAAACACAATTAAACTGTTGAGATATCCTGAGCAAAGCAGCTGACCTCTGGAGTTCATGAAGGACAAATGAAGGCTGTCTGCTCAGACAGTTTGTGTTAAGACATTGTTGAGCAGAGAGCCTGAGCTTTGTTCCTCATGAATGAAGCAATGGTTGTAGTCATTTTAAAATCATTAAGACTCTGAATACACAGTATCATTCTACAGTGTTTGCTCTATTGCTGCTCTTCTGCTTTAATAGCGGCTTATTAAATTTGGGTCAAGTGTACTCTGAAGAGTATCACAATGAAGAAACTGTTCTAAAAGTTACCTGTTTTAAAAAGGCAATTGATTAGATTTTTAACTTCAGTGACAGCTGCAATTCATTGCCTATTCTTTGTGAGGTCCTGCGGCCACAGCAGCCTTTTGTAATTTGGGCTTCATTTTGTAAGAGCTTTCCTTGAGTAATCCAGGGTTGCTCAGAGCCTGCTTCAATCCAATTAGGAGTTTAACAAGGGTCAAATTAAGGAGACTTTACACTTCATGTTTGCATCATTAGCCATAAGACTGTTATGTGAGTGCATGACTGTGTGTCAGGGAAGAGGGGGGAAAGGCTGCAAGATGGGGCAGAGACAAAGCTGTCATCCACCATGTGGTGAGCACCTTCCCTGGTGGAAGCTCAGCAGGCTAGCAACCACATTTCCAGTTTTCTTCTAGGGCTGTTGCCTTGTCAGATCAGCTGGTAGATGGTTGTTTGGAGGTTACAGGTGCTAGCTGGGACTGATAAAAAAGGGGGTTTTTGCCTACTCTTTTCTCCCGGGTAGCCCATTGTGATTGGCCCATGGGAAGACATGCGATTGAAACCTCTTGAGCATTCATTATTTTTGATGAGATGACAACTATCTAGATTCGTGTTCGCACTTCTCCTGCTGTTTCCTGCTTAAAAAAAAAAGTAATTGTTCATTCTCTACAATATTACCACAGGGAGTGGAAACTAAGTTTTTTAGGGGAGTAGTTTGTTCGAGGCCTTTTGCAAGATCAGTTACCTGCTATTAAAGAAAGCAGTTTGTGATAGTCTTTTCAGAATTACAGCTCTTAGAATAACTTTTTGTTTCATTTTTGTCTGTACTGTCAGGTTGTATTTGTTAATGTGCTTTACCTGTATTATGTCACTCTTTAAAAAAAAAAAAGTGACCTATTTCTAAAAAAAAAAAAATTGCTAATCAGCACTTCTATGCGTGGGATATTCCTAGAGAACTGTTGCTGTGCCTCTTCAACAAAGCTTTGTGCTGCTGCACACAGAGATTTATCTAAAAATAACACTTTCATTGTTCCTTTCTTACCTCCTCAACCCGTTAATAGGTACTTTAGTATCATGAGAGTTTTCATAGTTTAATCCCCTTTCAAAAGCTTTTCAGAATAAAAGCTCTAAATGGTCCTCAGTATTAATTTGATGTGACTTCTGTACAATAATGGTTTAAAACTCTCAGAATCACTTTTTTTTTTACCCTTTTTTTTACCTTTTTTTGGAGCAATGTGTGGAAAATATCAGCTAAATGTTTGTTGAGGTCTGCACTGTGAACCATTTCGTTGTTTCATAATAACATGCTTTTCCAATGCAGAGAATCATTGTCATGGTGATATAACTCTTTATCCTTAAGGCTATTATCATGGGTTCTTTATCAGATTTTTTAAATGATATTTCAAAGTTGCAGTTTTAGTGCCTGATTTGCTAAGATTAAGAATCTGTCATAAAGTTGACTTGGTAAATAGCAATCACACTAGATTATATACATGAGTTACATCTTTGTTTATATTTGGACCATAGTTGGCCTCAAGCACAAGAGTGTCCAGCACTAATAACCCACTTCACTCTTTTTGGAATTTTTTGTTGCTTTTGAACATACATGTGTCCTTCAAAAAATGAGTATATGATAAATGCATTTCTTGCTCTCTGCAAATCTTTTAATACAAACCCAATGCATTCTATGTCAAGTTCTGTTTCCTCAAGTTCTCCAACTGCTTCCAGTAAGAAGAAAAGAATATTAATTTTTTTTAATTCAGGATTCCTCCATTGAATCTTAATGTTCACATTTCTCAAGTGACAATATGTGTTTGCAAGTATATATACATAAACACCTTTCCATCATGAAAAACTTAATTCTTTCAAAAACATATTTTTTAATCACCTGCTAGTGCAGAGACTGCAGAAACTGTGGGAAGAGTTAAAATAATACCTCCTGCCCTCTGGAACTTTCTTGTGAAGAGAATGGGGGGGAATCAGATAAGCACACAAATATATGTAAATTTATGACTGTCAGTGTACTCTTACTGGGAAACTTGATCTTATCAGCCTATTCAGGAAGATTTTCCTGAGAAATTGTCTTTGAATTGACCTGTTGAAAACACCTCCCTGTAGAAAAAAATCATGTCATTTTTATTTCAAAGAATAGAAAACATTGCACATACAGTTCTGATTCAACACCTATAAGTATAATGAAACTTTTTACTGGTAATATATTAAATAAAGTATCATAGGTAAAAGCATCTGAAAAAGAGATAATTTCAAAGGAGACTTTCAGGCCAGTCTTAGTCTGTGTTCATGAACAAGAGACAAACAAGTAACTTCTAGAACTGCTTTCTTGGTTTCATTTTCTCTTTTTTTTTCTTCCATAAAGTTTATTACATGATTTATTCACTTACCATGTCGAAAAACTAGAAGTCTCCAGAATGGATCAATAGAACACTAGAGTCAGCTCCCATGGACTTAGGAAAGCACAGTTGCTCCTTTCTGGCCAGCTTCACATTCAGTGACCTCACTCGATAGCTTGAAGTCTGCATTTCACGAGTATTTGTTCAACAGAAATGGGCAAGCACTGTGGGTAGCCCCACCACCCCAGCTGTTATATCAGCAAACACTCATTGAGTCTGATGTAATGCATGGGCACTGGGCCTACAGAGAGATTTGGGAAGAGAACCCATAAATTCTCACAACTTCCCTTACAAGAGCCAGGAGTGGAAATTAGAAAATATAAAATGAAGTTTGTTTTTCTAATTATTTTAAGTTTCATGAACATATAATACAGTTATCAAAATTTGATTTCTCAATATATAAAAATTTAGCTAATGATATTATATACTTTGTGAATAATAAAAATACTTACCGGGAATTAAACCATTATTCCCCTTTAAAAAAAAAGTCTTTTGTGTGTAAATGTTTACTAGTGTCTGTTGTAATATACACAACATAAATTGTTAGCCTAAAATAATGACTTTATCCATCTTTATATTTCCCTATCACAAATAAAATTTTTGGTTTGCTTTCAAAACTAACACATTTATAGTTTTTACAGCGTAAAGATGTAATGTTTGGTAAATGTTAAAAAATGTAGGCAATGTATAATAATCTAAAAATTTTAATTACCCATCATCCACTAGCACGGATACATTATTAACATTTTAATACCGTGCTTTTTTGATGTATGTATCTGCATATAGTTCATGTAGCTTATAAACAATCAGATTATTTCTAACTTGATTTTTTCATATGAAAATAGACTTGAAGCATATTTCTGTACCAGTAAGTATAGATCTGTCCCATCCTTTTTAGCAGCTACCTACTATTTTCCTGTTACAAATCCAGTATTATAATCATTAACATAGATATTTTAAATTTTTCTCTACTTTAAACAAGGAATGATTTTGTAAATAGTCCTTTGTACATTGACTTACTTATTTCCCTTGGATAAATATAGCACTGACATAGAAAATTCTTGTTTAGTTTTGTTTTTGAGGCTTTCATGTATATTATTTTCAAATTGTATTCCAGAAATTTAATGCTAATCTGTAAAATAGCATGCAGAACTGTACATATCACTGCTCCTTTGTCAACATGGGATATAACTGTTCTTACCAATTTTTGTTAATCAGTTGATTGTCAAAATGGTTTTAATGTTACACTTAAAATATTTCTCTTTAACCTATAAATTGCAAACTTGAAGTTATCCAATAATATGTTAATGTATCATCCAATTATAATTATTCCCTTAGAGAAAAAAACAAGAGCTGATTTGAAGTATATAAGCTTTACGTTCAACTACAGGAATACAGCTATAGATTAAAGAGCTGCTATTACAATTACACCTCTAGGATAAAGGCAATAAATGTGAATATTCATTTAAAATTGAAAGTTGGGATATTTCACATCAGCTATTTATAATTCTGAATGAATATTCATTGTAGAGGAGCTATTTTGAATTACAGAATCAAAATGTGGGACATCCCAGCTCCCCCTAGTTGACACTAAAGATAACAAAAAATTAAAAGCACTGTGTAGGCCAAGCAAAACATATCTAGCAAAATTTACCCAAAGACTGCCAGTTTATAAACTCTGCCAATAATGTTGCGGCTTGCTTTCTTTGTAAGATAGTATAAGTCTTATCAGTTCTTATCTAAAACTGTTATCCCATTCCTTTAACTGAAACTTTATATAAAACTTCAGGTATGTACATACACACACACACACACACACTTTATCACCTAAATATAACTACTATGTAGTTACAGAAAAAGTTTTTCTAATAGTGCTGGAGCCAAATACCATCTCCCTCCTGTAAACTGAGTATACCCAACTCAGAAATTGCCATAATTCAGAGCCTTCTCCAAGCCTACTTTGTTAGCCTAGATCAGTGACTTATCTGTCCTTATGCCACCTAAATACCACCTCAGGCACTTGCTTTACTTGCACTTTCCTTTTTATAATATGTAAAAACAAAATATGAAAATCCTGCCATTGACACATTTTTATTTTTATAGTAATGCTTATTTTTCACTACTGAATACAAATATTACTATTCATAGCATTTTTTTCCTCAGTAAGTTGGTTACTGGATTTGTGTTGACTTTTAGAACTCATTGTGTGTATGTGTATACATCCTTAATCATATATATAGTAAATGACATAAAGGGGCAAAAATCTAAAGTCAAAATAACATTTCTAAAGGTACTCTCATAATGATTCTACATACCCTTGTCATAGTACTGAGAAATACATCTAAATAAATAAAGAATAAATACATATTCTTACTTGGGAATATACCATACCTATACGAACCTAGGTATTTATTACATTACCCTAAAATTATGGCACTAAAAAATAAATAACCTCATAGGTATTAGTGCATATTAACATTTTTGGAACGAAAGAACATTTTAAAAATCATTTTGTGTCTTGATCAATGTTCAATTAATTTATTTAAAATAGTTTTAAAACTAGAAAGCTATTTACATTACTTTTTAAGTTCACCCTGCAGATTTTACTTTATGACTACTTTGTATATAAAAATAGCATTTACTTTCAATTGATGTTTAATTCAAGTTTAACTGATAAGTTTGAGAAATGAAATCCCTATATTTATTTATTAAATATTTATTTTATTTACTTATGCATACACGAACTGGGGTGTTGGCTATAGGTGCAGGGAGGGAGTGAGGGGATTCACCAGAGACAGAGTGGGGACCAGAACAGGCGGATCTACTGAAATACACAGCTGAGGGGAGCAGAGGGCAAGACAGGAGAGGTCTGCTATGCCCTGCATCTCCCTAGTGGAGGGTCAAACTACTGACTCATGCTTCAGTAGTTGCCACTAGATTGACAGCACTGAGACTTTAACCCCTGCACCACCAAGGAGAAACCCCCATAATTGTTTAATATCAGACATGTCTAATTTGTAAGTCTAATTTACCTTTATGACAGTTGTTAAATGCTGAGAAAAAAATTTTGCTAGATTTCTATGTGGCCCATTATAGACCTTTGAAATATTTGAGAAACCACAGATTAATTTAACAATATTAATTTCAAATCCTTACACAGGACTGTGACATGAAGAGATTATAGTTAAACCAGCCCAAGCTTCACAATTAATCAAACTTTGATTTACAGCCAGTTAATGATTCAGGTCTCTACTTTCCTCCTCCAAAAATTAGGGCTGCTAAGACCTAACTCAGAATCTTTAGAAGTGTTAAAAACTATGCAAGGATTAACAAATATCTAGCTCCCAGTACATGAATGTTCTGCTAACTCTCTCAGCACAGTCCAAAGAAAAAGCCTACGTCAAATGCCTCCCTGTAAAGTTACAGTTTTTCATTCCAATTCTTTAATTAAGACCTCAGGATAACTTGTTATTGGTCTTATAACAAGTTAGCAGAGCAGGCGATGTTTTGACTCACAGCTTAATGTTCTTAACTTCAAATCATTCTTCAAGTAACAAAACCATTATTATAGATTTAGAAAGTACTTTGCAAGATATGCGGTATAATTTCACATTACAGAAATTATTTTTAATATTCTTATAGCAATGAAAATCTCATATTCATTTCAACTATTATCCATTCTCCCCTTCCCCACACATATACATATATACCCCTTAAAGCTGTGTCCACTAACTTTTTACTTTCTGTCTTCAGCCCACTCAATTTAGGTTTTGGCTTTCACCATTTCACTAAGAGTCCTCTTTGTCAAGGTTACCAGTGACCTCAATTTTTTTTAAAATGTACACTGGGCTGTGGTAATGGCACATGGGTGAATTGGTGGTGGGAACCTCATGGGGATTACAACTGAAATGAAAAAATGCACAAAATTAAGAATGATGTAATAAATAAATAAACGAATGAACAAACGAATGAATGAATAAATGAATATTAATCTTACTTCTACTTAACATAACTTGCCATACCTCATCCTTGCATTAGTTCTTTACTTTGGCCTCCAGGGCACCATAATCTTGATGACCACCTCTATCCCTTATGGCTCCTTTTCAGTCTACTTTGCTGGAGTATCCTTTCTCCTCAAATCAGCTAACATTGGAGTTCCCCGAGGTTTAATTAGTTTTCAGACTTCTTTCTCTTTTTACAATTATTCACTTCAAAATGTAATCAGTCATATATCATTTATATATTGAAAACTCCAAAATGTGTTTTGCTGAACTCAACCCCTTTGGTGAACTTCAAGCTCTTATATTCCTCCAGGCTGGTAACTTATCTTATTCAGTCATGAACTATTTTATCTTCTCCCCAATCCAAAAAATGAAAAATCATGCTACCTGTAGTATTATTAGAATTACTTGCAATTGCATCAGTCCAGTTGTTTAAGATAAAACCTTGGAGTTATTCTTTTTTTCTCTCCCCCTCCCACTACTCGCCCCTCCCTGTTGCTCTACCTCTCTCTTCACATGTGTAGTTACCATACCTTATCTAGGATTTCACCACTCCTCACCAGCTCCCCACATGTAACTGTGGACCAGCCTCTTCTGAAAATTATTTAGTTTTAAATGTACCTATTTTATAGTGTAATACACAGACGTGGCCTGATTGAAAATACCAGTAGAATTATTATATCATGTATCTATCATAATAAACTACAAGAACCATTTAAGCAGCTATAGTTCACTGTCGACTAGAGCCAACCAAAATGTCATGATCCGTCCTCATCTTCAGTGAACATAGTTACTGTCATTTTGGAACAACTATATACACAGCTTCATCACCACAGACAAGCCCTTAAAAATAGGTATCATTATCCTAATAGGTAAATGAGGAACTAGTGGTTCAGAAAAGTTAAATAAATTTCTCAGTATCACAGAGCTAGTAATTAGTAATACTGGCAACAGAATTCAGATGTAACGACATCCTTAGACCACTATAGTGAAAGCCTGGAGATGAGCAAAAACAATATATTCAAACATTTGAAAGTTCTGCACATTGGAAGCCTATAAAGGAAAAGATGCTGGTAAGAGTCAAACTAGGGCCCTCCCTGGTGGCACAGCAGGTTGAAGCACTGCACTAAGAAGCTTAAGCCAATTCCCCAGGAGTTCGATCCTGGCCTGCCCTGGAGGAGATCCACATGGTGTGGCAGACCTCTCCTGACCCGCCCACTGCTCCCCTCAGCAGTGTACTTCGTCGATCTGCCTGTTCTGCACCCCACTCTGTCTCTGGTGAATCCTTTCACCCTCCGCATCTCTGGCCTGTACCCCAGTTCTATATGAATAAATAAATAAATCTTTAAAAAAAAAAGTCAAACTAAAAGAGGAAGTACTGAATTTTGAAGAAGATTATAAATCTTTTGGAAAGTTTATATTTATCTCAAGCATTGAGAAAGACAAACTTTATAAAGTATTTTACTTTTCCAAATAAGAATAACTGTGTTCAGTATGAAGAATACATTAGAAGATAACAATGCCAAAACAGTTCTGATAGCTTAACCAGTGTAAAGGCAACAAAATGAGTTATTTTGAAGGTACTGTTTGCAAATAATTACTCTGGGAATGTTAACTAAAACAGTAATTTGGTTTGAAATTATACCATCTGTGTGTATCTTTATTGAAAGTTATTTTCATTTCCAATTTGGACCTTTTGATATTTGTATATGCATCTAGTTTGTTGTTCACTTTTCGGTTGTAAACAAAGGATTTTACTACTAGTAGTTATGGGGTGAAATTTTTAGGATGAAGTTTTTCTATCAGTCTGTGTGTTATCAAGGACTCAGCTTTTTTTCCCCCCAAATGAATCTTAGTCTTGCTCCAGCTCATTCATGGCAGAAATAGAAATGGTCTTCTATTCAAGCAAGTATTACAAAACCTAAGTTTCCAAAAGAGCTTGCCAAATTCACCCTTCTCCTGAATTGTGAGTGAAAATAGTGATTTTGTTTTTAAAATCTAGCATGCATCAGTTGCATTATAAGTGCCCAACAAAAAAAGAATCTTCCACAGAGTCTGCTATCAATAAAATCTTAGCTGAGTAAAACAGTGTTTATAGATTTCCTTCTTAAATATTCTATATTCCTGCATTAAACCTGACAAGCAAAAACTTAAAAATATACCATTGGTATTGGTCTCTGTTTAGTTTATATTCTTTGATTGTTCGCAGAAGTCTTCATTCAAGTCACTTCAAATTATTATTGGATGTGTATGTGTGTGTGCACACATGTATATATAGAAAGGAAGATAGTGAGTCTGAAACTTAAAATTATTTAACAACTAAAGAATTAAGTCACTTCTAGGGAATCAAATGCTTTCTCCATGGCTTTTTCATAAACCAATTGATGTGCTAATATCTGAGCATTCTTCTCTTCTCCCTCAGCAGATAAGCTTCCTGTTCTTATTCATAGCTTTGGTTCACTTGTATTTTCAGCTTGCTCATGTCCCATCTTCTCTCCCGGGGCCTCTCATTACATCATGACATTTCAGCTTCAGAGCCGACTGCCAATTATTATACAGTTCTTTCTTAGTTTCCTATTTCTAGTTCTCTATAGAGAATCTGACTCACTGAGCTCATATTCTTGAGCCAGGCTAACTCAGAGAGCACTGTCAGACTGGGCAATAGCTACCCTTGGGCTCTGCCCAAGGGAAGTGCTTCCTGCTCTTCGAGGGGCAGCCCCTTTCAGAGAAACTGGGTGGGCCCATTTCTGTCAGAAGGCCAGAGTAGACACTCTTCTACCATCTCTCTGTAGGATTCATTTTTAAGTAATGCTTTGGGAAATATAAGCCTTGAAATTCAGTGTAAGGATATTGCTGAGACATTATTCATTATACTACGCAGTGCCCTTTTGTGAAAATCCTTGGCATGAATTTTTTCTAGCTTAAATATTAAGAATAATTGGACAGTTTATTCCTGAACTGTTTTATTTTTATCTTACTAACTTTATGGTTGAATTATTACTTCTTTTTTTCTGGCTATTCGGGGTTCACAAGTGTTTGGAACTAAAGAAGTTGAAATGACTCTATGGTATTCTTTTTTTTTTTTTAAATCAATATTACATCTAGACTCATTTCCCAATTTTTACCTATTTTTCATACTTTCTAATTCAAAACATATTTTATGTACCCCTTTAAGCCATTTTACAGATTTTCAGAAGCAAATCATAGATATAAATCACATATATATTTACCATACTCAGGGACATATTAAGATTCCTACCTAGTTTTTAGTTAAGTGTGAGCTAATTTTAAAGAAATGAACAGAAAATTTGATGATATAAATGTCGCATATTTCTATATCTATGTAATTCTAAATCATCCAGTTTTGTTTTTTTTTAATCATTCTGGACTTAAAAATATTTTTCAAATAATGTTTGAGGTAGAAAAGATTCTACTATACATCAACCTGTTTTTTGCATCCATAATCATTTCTTGTTAAGGAGAATGCAGATGTGTAATAAAATTGATATACATTTGAAGTTACACAGTAACTTCTACTCTGTTAACTCTATTTGAACTACTAACATTATATCCTTTTTCTCCCAGACTTTACTTTTTAGCTACTCCTTTTTTAAAAAAAGAAACTGACATCAATTTTATATAAAAGAAGCCCTTGAGGTGGAAAGTTAGGGAAGGGTGCATGAGTTTATAGCAGACAAAATGTCGCTTACATTTTGCTGCTCAGTAGTTTGATGTACTCATTTGCTGATGTGAAATGACGAGGGCTTACAAAACAGGGTTTTGTTTTTTAGCTGCCTGTGGACCTAGTGGGGCCTAACAGAACCCAGTCAGCAGGTCATTAACTCTGGAGAAAACAGCTTGCATTAATATGCTCTAATCCGGTATAATTAGTCAAATTACTGCACGCCGACCAGCTTGTCATGTGTTGTCAGACTTGGCATGCATGCTGGATTGCCTGGGTCCCTCTGGAATGCCACCCTCAATCAGGGAAAACTGCTCATTTGTAGTGGTCTTGAACTCTTGTTAGAAAAGCTAAAACAGCAGTATGGAGGAACTTTTACCAATTCTTTTAAGTTAAAGCATTTTTTGTTTCAAAAACAATTTAGAATTTTGGTGACTCCATGGCAATGGGATCTTCTCATTTCTGTATAGTATCTACATAATACTGCAAGTGAAATTAACGTTCACATGGGAAAAAAAATGTTTAAAACAAATAATTACCAGTTGATCAGCTATCATTCCGGTATATATGGGAGTATGTGACTATGTGTGGGTCTTCTTCCATCTGGATAAGAGGTTATTAAACTCTGAAAGGGCCATATTAGCATAAATTTACAAGCGCTCTTGTTCTGGTGGCAGGATAAAATCCTGTGTTACCTTTGCATTAACACTGAATTGCTTGTTGTGCTTTTGGCAATGACAGATAAGTCAGTGTAATTCCCCATTGCAACGGAAATGATGCTCCAGATTCCAAACGCATCCTGAAGATGTCACTGACAATAATCTTCAAAGAACGGCCAGTGAAAGTGGGCTGTATGTTTGTAGGATGATATACTGCAAATGACAGGAAGAATTATGTGAGTGAAGACGAATCTGTAACATATTATTAAGCAATTTCACGAGAATAACAGGGATAAAAGGATAATGGATGAGGGTGTCATTATTACCTTCATGTAGAGGGAAAGCAAAAGCAAAGGTAGAGAGACAAGATTAATTGAGGAAGGGTGAAGCATTCATTGCTCATCAGCTCTTTTGTACTCTTTGCTCCTGAAATTCCAGGCTGGAGGGAGAGGGAGGTGAGGGGAAGGTGTACAGAGCTGCATTTTAATGTAGCTGGCAAGGAGTAGAAACTGACAAGGCACTTTTTAAGACACCTCTCTTTTTTTAAAACAATACATAATCACTGTTACCTTTTGAATGCTCTGAAGCCATAACAAGAATCCAGTAGAATATTTCATCTGGTAGCAGCCTTCTTTACATGAAATTTTGAAATGGCAAAAACACAATTTTCCATTTATTGTTTCCCAAAAGGCCCTCTTAAATTCAGAGATTTGCATTCAGTAGTGAAACATTTCAAAATTTGAAGTAACACTTCAAAAGTCATTATTTTGACCATCTGACATCATTAGGTTAAGCACGTAATGTATTTCATGATCAATTTTGACTGGTCCTTCCATTTCTAAGTATATTTCTCATTCATTTTATAGCTATTTCTTCTTGGGAACCAGTAAATATATTTCCATGTATTATACGAAGGTGTGAGCTTTATAGCTTTTAAATGAAAATCTTCCTTTATGTTTTCTTTTATTATCTGTTTCTTATAACTTTTCACTTGACCAATTATTACAAAGGACAATTAGATACAATTATAATATAGCAACCACTATCCTCTGGTGACAGAATAGTAACACAGATGTTTAGCTGGAATCTAAGAAACCTTCTGGGACATGAATTCCCTTCTGATTGTAATTTACTCCTGACATGGATTGTAATTTACTCCTTACATGTTGCAGAAAATTTAAAAATATATATTTCTATATACTTAGCCAGTAGGAAAGTCAAGTAAGTAATTACATGTTTAAATGTGTACCCAAAGGACATACTCAGGGTTAAAGATTAATTTGAGAACAACAAGTCTAAATATCAACCTGTTAACACAATGGGTTCATGTACTTGGGAAAGGTACAGAGCAGTGGATTCAGGTGTGCGTGAGAATTAAGAATTAAGCAAAGGCTGATATCTGGCTAGTCCAATACTTTAATGTGTATAGATATAGGTATAGATATAGATACAGATATAGATTCAGATACAGATACAGATATAGATATAGATATAAATATATACACCGACCACATGGCAGTAATGTTATCAAAGGCAAGCTGTATATACCAGTCACTAATACTTTGTTTACTTTATAATAACTTGCAAACTGGTGTTCCCATAAATCTTACCATGTTTGATACAAGTAGTTATTTTATTATGAGCAGAACTGAAATCTTATTTCAGTTTTATAAATGGGAAAGTTGAGGGGCAGTGAATTAAATCATTTTACTTAAGTAAGTCCATAATAAATGATTTCCCTAGTAATAAAACCAACATCTTTAAACACCTGATTAAATGTTTTTTCCATTTTGTGGTTACCGTTAAATTTATTACTTATGTCACTCTATTTTTTGATATTCTATTACTTTTCACATTGCCTTTCTGATGATCTTGAATGTATTTTCCACCAAAAAAGGTGACAGTCACTTAGTATGTACCTGATACTGTGCTAGGCACTTGTATATATTGTTCAGTTAATAGCCATAATGTTGTCGTTATCATTATTATTGTTACTATTATCATCATCATCATTATCATCACTACCACCACTTCACAAAAGAGGAAGCTAGGATTCAGAAACATCCAGTCATTCAGGATTCAAACCCTAGTTCTCCTGGTCCCCAAATTTATGATAGAGCCTTTCTCTTGTGTCTATACTACATCTTAAATGTTCAGTTAAAATTACACTGCTGGGCCCTCCCTGGTGGCGCAGCGGGTTAAAGCACTGCACTGAGAAACTAAGGCCACTTCCGCATGAGTTCGATTCCCGCCTGCCACATGGCGTGGCAGACCTCTCCTGGCCCGCCCGCTGCTCCCCTCAGCAGTGTACTTCGTCGATCTGCCTGTTCTGCTTCCCGCTCTGTCTCTGGTGAATCCTCTCACCGCCCTTGAACCTCTGGCCTGTACCCCAGTTCTGTAGGAAAAAAAAAAAAAAAAAAATTACACTGCTGTTATAAATTTGTCCTGTACTTTAGATCTAAATATGTAAATTCGCTGGTCTCTTCCTGGCTCCATAACCCTTAATGTCTGCATCGCATTTGCCATGCCTAGGCCTCAGCATACATTCTCCCATCTCTAATGATCCTCTTTCTACAGTTGGTATCTAATATCTATGTTTTAAACTTTTCTCACAGATAATGCCAAGTGTCTCCCCCTCTTCCTGTTTTCTCTCTATGGCTACATAATTACAGCCTTCTGCTCTGCTTACTGTATATCCTCTTAGGATGCTTTCATTTTCTCAAACTAAACTCATCATTTTCCCTTTTTCTCATCTTCCAGGTTTTATAAAGAAACTATCCTTGTAATCACCCAAATCATGTTGCCCATTTGAATTAGGTAGAAGTTTTTAAACCTGACAGTGAAAGCCTCAACTGCCCTTACAAAGCTTTTTCAGCCCACCCACCTCCCATCTCTTTTCAACTTTAGCCAACCTTCAAGACCTTATGAACTTCTTCTTTAGTGGGAAATTTTCCCCAAACCCATCAAACATGTATATTTCTTTCTTCTTTGAATCTCTAAGCATTTAATTTATACTTTCAGTGATATACTTTAAGATGGTTAGTCTTTTACTAGTATTATAGTTGTCTTCCTAAGATAGTAAACATCTTCCTTAGACAGTAAAAACTTTGAGGGCAGGAGGCATTGTCTCTTACATATCTAATGCCTGGAATGATCTAACAAGGAAATAAGTAACATGGAAGTGAATTAAATCCATCTCTAATAAATTAAATTAATGCCTAATGAAGAAACTCAAGTGAATTAATAATAGATTTCTAAATAACAATTTCTGTCATGTTCTTAATCTTTCATTTTTCCTTATATATGATTGACTTTCCCATGTTAGCAATTATATATTAACCTTTAGATTACTTATGTTTTGAAGTATTTTTTTCTTACTGAATTTACAAGTGTACATCCCAATTTACTATAAGTTACCATTGTTTTAGTATGCACTCAATGTTTATGGGCTGGGTACTCTGTTCAAAAGTAGGTGAAAAGAGGTGAACAAATCCCTACCTCTATAAAGTTAGGAAGATAGTGCTTCTTTTTTTTTTTTTTTTTTTTTAAAGATTTATTTATTTATTCATACAGAACTGGGGTACAGGCCAGAGGCTCAGAGGCGGCGAGAGGCTTCACCAGAGACAGAGCGGGGAACAGAACAGGCAGATTGATGAAGTACACTGCTGAGGGGAGCAGCGGGCGGGTCAGGAGAGGTCTGCCACACCATGTGGTCACCTCCGGGGCAGGCGGGAATCGAACTCATGCTGAAGTGGCTTTAGCTTCTCAGTGCAGTGCTTTAACCCGCTGCGCCACCAGGGAGGGCCAAGATAGTGCTTCTTTTTATATGACATTTGAACCAAATTTATTAGACCTGCCAACTTTCTCTAACAGTTAAATCTGTAACATGGAGAAAACTTGGAAAAGAAATACTTTATTATATTTCAAAATAACTAAATCTTTGTTATGTTTTATTCTTATGACAACCATAAAATGTAGGTTGTATTTATCCCCATTTTATAAATGTAGAGAAAAACTCTATAATCCAAATTGCTTGTACTAAGAAAAGAAATCATCCATATTCCTCTGGGTTCATCTAGGCTGGCAAATAATCAAACGTGTCAGATTGATAAGAGAAAAATCCAAGCAGAAGTTTGATAATAGCATGTATTTCCTAAATATAAGGGATCCAATGTAACTGAGTAGCTCACCTATGTGCTTTAGGCACCATCTTAAATAGTATGGGACAGAAGAACTTAGAGAGCAAAGTATAAGTACTGCAGTAGACAGTAGACAAAGTTAGGCAGATTAAGTTCTGGCTTCTCCATTGAAAACATCATGTCTTCTTGGAACACACCCTTACAAAAGTTTACATGTCATTTTTTTTTTTTTTCCAAAGACAACATACCCTCAGCCTTCAGAACCCCATCCATGAAATAACCTTTTTTCAAGAACATATTTTGAGGTAGTAGACTTTTGTTCCCATACAGTGCCAAATAGCAAAAGCAGGGCCTTCCCTGGTGGCACAATGGGTTAAAGCACAGCACTACAAAGCTAGTTGCAGGCACTGTAGCACGAGTTTGAGCCCTGGCCAGGGAACTGACCCACAACAGCAGACCTCTCCTGTCTTGCCCACTGCTCCCCTCTACAGTGTATTTCATCAGCCTGCCTATTCTGCTCCCCACTATGTCTCTAGTAAATCCTCTCACCCTCCACACACCAGTTCTGTATGCATAAATAAATAAATCTTTAAAATAGCAAAAGCAACAAAATGACAGAGCCAGAAGTAGAACTGAAGTTCAGTTAATGTCAGTGTCTTCCCCACTGTGCCACACTGCACATCTTTATCATACAGAAAGGTCATTATATGACAAAAACTCTTAACTTTGACTCATTTGTTTATTCAGTTGTCTCACTTTAGAGAAGATAGGAAACTTGAGTAAGAATTAAGCCAGGTGGTCATTCCTGGTGGTGCAAGGGCTAGCCTCAGCCACTTCAGTTCAAGTTCAATCCCCCGGCCCCAGAGGTAATCCACATAGCGCAGCAGACCTCTCCTGACCCGCCCACTGCTCCCCTCAGCTGTTTACTTCGTAGATCTGCCTGTTTTGCTTCCCACTCTGTCTCTGGTGAAT
>NW_004567111.1:46680246-46707254 GCF_000260355.1 Condylura cristata
AAAAAAAAAAAAAAAAGGAATTTAGCCAAATGATGAGTAGAATGTTTTTCATATTAAATTGACAGAAAACACAGCCCCAAAGTTTTATAAAATAAATTAAAAAAAAAAAAAAACTTACTACTGTTATGCACATAGACCCAACCAGGGTAAGTACACATGATTGGCCTGCTTGTTAGTGCTAATTACATGACTCTAATTACCGATATAATTTGAGTCAGAGTAATGTATTCTGTATCTACTTAGCATTTTGGAGATAATGTTTTTGTCTTAGGGTACATCAAGGGGGATGACACCTTCTACAGCCCAGGCTGCCATTCAGGTAGCAATTCTTAATGTAACAATAGACCACAACAAGCACAGAAGATAATAAAAGAAAAATTAACTTTTCTTACTTTGCATTTAGCAAATTTTGATCTTGCATTGTGGAGATGAGACGTAAACATCAACAGATAGACCAATGTAATTCTATTCAACCCTTCAGATAATCTTTCATATTGCTTGTGATGCTTAAATTTATTTTTCTTTCTTTTTATCATCTAAAATTCCCTTCATCGCCAAGGCCTCCTTTGTCTGCACTTCCTGTAAGATGTTTTTAAATCTAATCTTTTTAGGGGAAATGTAGAAATTTCTCTTAGTCTCACATTGGGCAAACTTTAAAATTCTTGCCTACTCATTCATGCATAAAATGCATCCCTAAACCAGATAATTTGGGATTTTAGTTTTGTTCAGTTGTTTGCATATGATTTTTAGAATTTTATGTTTCAAATTGTAAACTTTTATAGGTAGAATTATTCAACTCTCCTTAATTAGCTTTATAGAATATCCATCACATGAGCATTCCCAAATTCTCACATAGTAATACTTTTGATAGTATTATCCCATTGATTTTTATTTCCTAAGCATTTATGAATGAAATGTTAGTTTCACTTAAAATATAATTTCTGTCTTTTAAATAGCATTTATTGTAAGATACAGTCAGTTTTACAGAGGAAATGAAGAACCGGGTTTAATCTGACGATCTAGTGAGATGGAAGTCCAGCCTATGGTACCTAATTCCTAATACATCGCAGTCACCATATATAACAATACTTTGGGGATAAATATGCATGAGGCAGCCATATCTCTCTATGTAGCAGTAATATTAGGGCACTTACTACGCTTGGCTCCACTGGCATTGAGGGCAGGGATTTGTGGCAGGATAAGGGCCTGGTGAGAGCTAGATCTCTCTAAGACTAGATGAATGAATGCTGCCACTAGACAGTAGTAGGTAAATGTCCCCAGTTATTAATAACACCATGCCAACAAATTTGGATTATCCTGCAACTCGATTTTCATAAACGCCAACCAAATGATTCCAAATTATTCCGGTTCTTGGAATCATTTCCCCATTTCCATTTTCTAATACTATGATGTGTTACTTGTGTCTGACTCTCTTTCATAGCTGTAGCTTGTTACCACTCTTCTCCACTTTAATCAGGGGAAAATCCTTTGGAAATTCCTAAGTGTTTTTAATTGCTTTAATTGAGAGATTCCTCTGGAAAGTCACAATTTACTAATAAAATACTTACCACAATACAAACATTTTTTTAGACAATTTTTTACTGATGGGGAGATGTCTGTTGAGGAGAGGTCCTTTTGTTTATTTCCACACATCTTTCTTTCTGCACAGAGAAGAGATTTCTCTTAAGTTCTTGTTGCTATTTATATGAGAAAGGAATTTCTACTCTAATTTTTCCCAACCCTGAAGTATTCATTGGGCCATAAAAAAATCAGTATCGGTAGGGTTGGTATCATGTTGAATTGTCTGTACTATCATGACATAGGTATATCTGGACAGAAGTGAGCCTTCCAGACAGGCTAGACAACCTGTTTTCTTCCCTTTTATTCTGTGAAGTCATTAAGTTGAATTACGTCTCTGTTGAAGTTCAGTCAAACTTTGCCCTGCAATGATACGCAGGTATATATACCCTATGATGTCTTATGATGCTGCATAGTAGCAGAAGCCTGATTTTGACTTCAAATGCACACCAAATTCTTCAACCCAGCACTCAACTACTAGCCTTGAAAAGTTATTTCTTTTTTAGGTGAGCTTATTTTTGCACGTTTAATTTTTTTATCATATCTTTTTCATCAATAATACAACAGGAGAAAGCAACATATGATCAGATTTAAGTAAGCAGCAAAATGCCACCCACAAGCTCTAATCCTGGTTTCATCACTATGACAAGTATGAACTTTCAGGAATCATTTGTTTGCAAGAAACAGAACTCAAACTAACTTAATTTAAAAGATCACTTATTTTAAGCAAGTAGAAGTATTTCATAGAATACAATGACAAATACAACTGGAATGCAATAAAGGACTGGAATTGAGAACTGGAAAGCCTAAATTTCTAGAATTGAAAGTCCAGACTTCGCCTTTTCATGGCCTTGTATTTTTTTCTTGTTTTCTTATTGTTTCTCTTCTGTTGCTCAAAACCCTATGGCTCCTGACAATTTATTCAATTTTGCACCAATACTAACAAAAATTTCAATTTTGAATTCCAAGGAGAAGGGTATCTGCCTAGCACCTTTGTTGGGTATTCACCCTGGTTTAAACGGAAGGGAAAAGCAGGGGGCTGACATAAACAGTTTGTGGAGTACAGCCCTGAGAGTATGGAGGAGCTCCTCAGAGAAAAGAGGGCTAGATGGGACATACACTCCAAAAAGTTTCTTGCTTCTTACTTTTGTTGCTTGCTTCTTTCAGTATTCTGTGATAGAAGAAAAAAGGACCACCCAACACAGTTTAATGACAGGAGTCTCACAAATAAGCCAGTCAGCAGTCAGAGAGGGGGAAAACATACCATTTCACACATATAGAAGGAACAAGGATGCAGAAATACACAGTGGAGACACTCACATGGGTGGGGGTGGGATTCTGAGCATAGCAGGACTTGAGCAGTGTGTGAAGCAGTGAGGTGGGGGCACCTAGAGATGGAAGCTGATTTCCAGGAGAACAGTGTGTTCATCACATGCTGCCACTGAGTCATATTCAAGAGAGAGTGGAAGGCAGGGTACTGCGGAGGCTCAATGGTGGTTAGAAAAGCAGTCAAGAGACTTGCAGTAGGCCTAGTGAGGCTTTGACAGTGGAAATGAGAAGGCAGAGTTAAGAACTATTTGGAACTTGAATCAATTTAGCCACCAGTGAAGGAAGTGAAGTAAGAAAAAAAAATTAAACTCCCATATTTTCAGTGTTATTTCATGAATCATGGTGCCACTTAAATAAGAATATGAGCTTCTCACATAGTTACCACATTTTTCTGAGTACTTGTGATATATCAAAATACTGTATGTTAGAGACCTTCATATGCTATGTATTTAATCATCAGTATGGCTCTGTGAATCTTATGTTATTTTCACTATTTTTTAGATCACATATGTAGGCTTTCAAATATTTCAGTACTTTCATATAACTCAAAATGAAAACAGTTTAGACACATTTCATGTTTTAAATTTCTAGTGATTTTATTTTAACTATTTTTTCTGTTGCTCCTTTGATATGTTTTTCTGTTCTTTTTTAAGGTTTAAATTGAAGGCTATATACATGTGTTTTCTTTTTCATTTTTGATAGTTGAAAGCATGTAAAACTAAGAGCATACTGACATTCTATTTTTATCACATTCCCTAGTAGTGTTTCGATACTCATTGTTTCCTAAATGTACTATTGCTCTGCTCATTCCAAAAAAAATGCCAATAACCAAAATGAACTTAATTTGTAGGATGTCTGTAGGCAACAAGCTCTTTGGGACACTGCAAAGAGGAAAATGCCAGCCTTGCACCGCATCCTCCAGGGTCTTCACCACAGTTTCCCAGCCCGCTCAAATTTCATATGGCAGAACTGTGCTATAGATTTAAAAAGAAAGATACTTTTCTTTTTCAGTATGTTCCAAAGGAACCAACTGGATGCTGTGGCTTTGTTTCGAATGATTAGTCAACAATGAGCAATGTCATCTGAGTGTGAAGCAAAGTGTAGAGAGCGCCCCAAAGCCCTTCCTCACCCGTACCCATCTCCTGTACTTGCTTTCTCCCACTCCCTTCAGTGCCTGAGAGTTTCCCATGCTCCATTTAACTGGGTAGTCCTTAGCAAATTAACTCTGTAGACTGTTTGTCCCATTAAAGTAAGTTATTTTCAAGTTCCATGTAATCAAAAAATGAATTGCTTCTAAAATTTGTTTATTTCAACCGTTGAGCCAGCAAACCCAATAAAGCTAGAATATTTCCCAGGAAAACATAGGCTATAAGACAGCCCTTGAGTTTTATTTTGTACTATTAAGATGACATTAATTAGTATATGTACATATAAAATTTATAATCAAGTTTAATGACTTATATATCATAGAAAAGTATAAAATAGCTGTCTTCTCAAGAATGGTTTATTTATAAACAGAACTTTAGGCACTTATCTGGATGGTCCTAATCAGCAAGAACACAAGTTATTTTGAGACTACCTGGATGAACAATTAGGCTTTATCTAGACAGTAATGTAAAGGTCAGGCACAGTGTATTCTGAACCTTGATGTGCACCTGTTAGTTTTTGTAGATAACTAAAATTAATGTGATTTTTTTTTTTAGAATTTTGCTGAATTGAAAAATTTGCTAACCATGTTTAAGAAAATATTTAAATCAAATGATTCCCCAGAAATGAATTTTTAACTCTGGGGCCTGCCTGGTGTGGGAGGGATTAAAGCACAGCACTACCATAGCCACTGCAGTAGGAGTTCAATCCCCAGCCAGGGAGGTAACCCACATGGCAGAGCAGACCTCTCCTGTCTCACACACTGCTCCCCACAGCAGTGTACTTCATCCATCTGCCTGTTCTGCTCCCCATTCTGTCTCTGGTGAATCCTCTTACCCCTGCACGTATGGCCTGTACCCCTGTTCTTGTATGCATTAATAAATAAATCTTAAAACATTAAGTCTATAAGGGAACATGGGCTCTAGACTCAGTTGAGGTTTAGTCTCAGCTCTGTCAGCACTCAAATTTTTGTGACCTCGATGGAAGTAAATTAATATCATTAAGTTTTTTTTCTTCTTCACATGTAAAAATAAAATAAAAAATACCCATATATGCTTATCATAAAGTGATATTTGTGATGGTTAGGTAGCATTCAATATTGGAAAATGTTTAGTAAACATAAACAGATAAATTTTAAGCATATATTCAATATCATTACTTTTTTGTGAATATTTTATATTATCTTACTATGAAAGTCATAGTATCAATAGAAAAAAATAAGAGTATAACCAATGCCATGTATTTAGCATCAAAGTTAGCATACTATAAAATTTTGCCATCCTTACTTTTTATGATATAAAACATTACAGATGCAAGTTACAGTCCACTATGGTCCCATTCTTGTCCCTCTTTCCCTAGCAATTCCACATTATTTTATAGCTACATTACAGTAATTGATCATGTTAAATTTAGGTTTCCTAGTTGATTTACATTTTTGATACTAATAATTTTACCCTAGGGAAGAATAAATTCATTATGATGGTTTTTGAAAGAAGGACAGGTTAGTTATATAGACTTCTAGAAATAATGTGTATGGTCCTTATTAGGAAAACCTAAAATCAGATTATGTTTGCCATGTTTTGTTCTAATTCTATATGTTGGTTGGTGCCAAACCAAAAACAAAAGAAAGAAAAAGAAGACCTTTAAATGCATTTACATGAAACAAAGGTATTCATTGAAAATATTTATTTTTTATCTTTTCTTTGCATTATATAAACTAAAAACAGAAGCAGTTTCATAACTTGATTAAAGCTGCAATTGTAAGCAGATCTGGATGATAAATATGAATATTTACTGTAATGGGAATAGGTTAATATTTTAAAACAAGGTTGACAGGAGAAAAATTGTCTTAGTTTGCAAAAAGGAAATTTGTTTCTTTAAGTGAAAATTGAGGTCAGTAGGCCATAGCTCTTCTTGCTCCTACATGACTGAAATGAATTAAATAATGCAGCAATAATGCAGGGCCGAGCAAACTAATGACAAAATTATACATGAAAGCTTGAATAAAATCATTATATGTTGGAAACATGTATTTTGTCTTAAAAAATATAAGAAATTTTAAATGTGTGTCCACTTCCCCTCAGTTGTCTTAGAAGAGAAAAACTCTGTTTGAATCTGTGCTCATTAAGGATCACATGGCCCTTTGGGGGGTGGTTGGGAGGACCTATTTTTTTTCATCTTTTAGATCTATTCCACTGTTGGTTGATATATTCTGTTAACTTACTGTGATTTCAGTGTGCTTGGATTATCATATAAAGACCTTTTCTTTATACGATAGAAGCAATATCCAGCACCCAAATGCTCTCCAGAGGGATTATTATTTCATAGAAGATAAAACTATTTTGAATTGTTTGGATTTTCTTAAGTGAAATAATGGTAGTGACTTTGTTAACCATGCTCTGTGCTAGGCATTGTGTTAGATGCCCTATTCATTCACACTATCTAATCCACAGCAACCCTTTGAGGCAGACATCATTTGCACCATTTTATAGCTGAGGAACAGGCTCAAAAAGGCTACCTAAGTTGACCCAAATTGACCAAGCTAATAATTGGCAGTTCTTTTATGCCAATTTCATATTTTCATAGTGACATTTTCTGTGATGTATTTCAAATATGTTAATATATAATATAAAAGTATTACTATGTATATTAAATTTTGTGTTCATGATTTTTAAAAACAAAGCAAGACTATTTTTAATAATTAGAACAAATAGCACATTAAACATGTTCTTTATGTGTGTATATATATACACACATATATATGTATGTATGTGTATATATATATATATAGCATTTGTATTTGCTGTACAGCTTTCACACAACCACATGATTCATTGATTCTTTTTTAGTCAGATGTGGTTTTCATTACAACCGTTTAATCTTTATTCTTTTGTGTCAAGCTATGACCTATAAATGTGGACCAAGTTTTAATATCCATAAGTGGATTGTATTTATTAGTAATGGCGCTTTTTTCCAGCATCACAGTAGACAGACTATGATATATCTATGTAAAAATACTAGTTTCATCCTGTTACTCTTTTTATACATGTTGGTTCTCAAATGGAGAATAAAAGCAGCTCTAATGTTATCTGGTGATCTTTACAAGGAAATTCTTTGATAGGATAAGTGATTATCTTTACAAGGAAATAACTTTGCTATGATAAGGGGTTATTACATCAATAAGCTGAATTGAAAGCAATGTTAAATGTCCAATATGATGTGCCTTGTGTATGGAACAAGGCAGAGATAAGTTCTTTTTCTCTGTGCCCAGATCATCAAAGTAATCTTTATTCTCAAATTATGATATGTACACTTGGTTACACTTATATGAAATAACATGGATTGTATATCTTAGTAGGTTCTTTTAAATGACAGTGCAAAAATGATAGGTAATTGAAACAAAAACCATTGTTTCCAATCCTAATTTTTTTCCCTCAAGTCCATCCTGTCAAGCTGAAAGCGTGAAAGTTATTTTCTAGTGGTTTGATTAGATTGGGGCTGAACTCTCCAGCTGGCAGGCCTGTCTATGACTGGCGGCGGCCTGTCCCCAGTGCTTGTCATTTCCTGACATGCCTGACAGGATGGGGACAGCCGCCCCAGACAGGTTCATTAGATGGTGTTTTCTACAGCTGAGCTAAAAATAAATAAATAAATAAATAAAAAGTCTGTGCTTTGTCACCGCCCAAGCTGTAGGGGCCCTT
Source organism: Condylura cristata (assembly GCF_000260355.1). Classification (NCBI taxonomy): domain Eukaryota; kingdom Metazoa; phylum Chordata; class Mammalia; order Eulipotyphla; family Talpidae; genus Condylura; species Condylura cristata. The sequence goes on from NW_004567111.1 coordinate 46,688,001, forward strand.
CTTGTTGGTCTAAACCAGGGCCTTGTTTTGACAAATTTTGATCTGTGCAGCTTTTAGATTTTCTGACACATTTTTGTTTCCTTCCCCTTTGGCCTGCACTTTGTGCACCCTGCCTTGTTGCTGCTTCACAATCCTATCATAGTCTTCCCAAGAGGTGAAGAACACAAGTATTGCGCTTTCTTTCAAAATAAAAACCTGCGTACTCTATAAAATAGCAACAGTTAATTTCTTTCCCTGGTGATCTCAGCAGTTGTAGGAAAAACAACCTCAGGACTTGCGATAAGCCAATTACAAGAAAGGTTAATAGTTTTTCTAGTGCAGAAAACATGCCATTTACATAAGAACATAGTATCATTACTAGAAAGCTATGCTGTCAAATAAGTGGCTCTTTAGAACTGCTAGAAATTTAAGCTATCTTCATTCTTGGCCATTTAGGGAGATGACAGAGTTTTCTGCTGTTTTGATAAGCTTTGATGTCAGGAAGAAACATTATAGAAGAGTACAGGATACCTGTTAATTTAAACCATAAATAAATTACAAAATCAAGTATATAACTCTTTCTTTATACCCTTTTAAGGTTGATTGGATTTGCCAAAATTGATGGGCACTTGAAACATACACAGATACAGTCATGACTTGTCATTGTCACCCTCAACTTCAAATTTACAAGACTACAGTGTTGGCATAGGAAAAAAAAAAATTGTTTAGACACGAAATTACTCTTCCTAGGTTGCATTGACTTTTTGCACTATAGACTCACTAGCCATAGCCTCTTTACTAGCGAGGTTTCTGCTAGTTGCTTCCCATTGGGAGAAACATTTGCTCTTAATTTTTAGTAAGTAGAACATGCTCCAATAGATAGCATTTGACCTTATATGTTGACAGAATCTGTTAGCTATCTTCCCATTCACATGCAGAGGTACAGAATGTAATTTGTGTCTGTTGTACTTTGTTATTGGTGTAATAAGCAGTGTTGCTGAAAAAGGCAAGCAAGCTCCTCATTCACAGAAATCTTAGCCTTTACCTTTCCTTTGTATTGTTAGTTTCTGCTGCTTTAGTTCCCGTCTCTATGACAACTGTTTAAATTGGGATGGGCAACTGTCATCTGGAGTATTACTGAGAGAAAGTGTTAGTGAGCACACAGTTCCCATAGATAGAGCATTTCAATATAATCCAATTTTAATTGAGCTCCAGAGACTTTGATGTGCTGCAGAAGGTTGGGAGAGAGCTATTCCAGGGAGAAATTAAAACAGCCCAGCAAGGCTTCACTACTCCAGACTGTCACCATTTTAAGTAAGCATTAGCATCAGACTTAACCTGCCCCTGTGGAACATCTCACTTCTTTTTTTCAGATTTTCACTGATTTATTTTGCCATATGTAAAAACAAAGCACTTTCATCTTTTTATATATGTTTTTATACTCTCTTGATAAGACTTGAAAAGCTTGTACTGAACTTGAGAGTCATCTTATGCTGTCCATTGGACTTTGCTTCAGCAGTCCAGAAAAGTAAAAGTAGAGGAGGGATTGGTTTGAAATTGCCAGCTATCATACAATAAACTTTCTTTTTAGTGGTCCTCGATAAATCCCTATCTTGGAGTTTTTAAAAAGTTGGAGGAAGTATCATTTTTAATTTAGCTTTGATTTACCATTGAATTTCATTTACTGCTTAGATGTTTGAGCATTTATTGGAGGCTAGGATTTTCATTTCAAAATGCATTAAGATATCTTTTCCTCATTATTTGCCTGAAATGTACTTTTCAGGCAAAGCTAGTTTACAGATGCTGAACACAGGCACAATAGCCATTATGGAAAAAACATTAGATCTTTTAATTTTTTTAATGGAAAGAAAAGTACATCTTTTCCCCATGTATTCAAAGAACTTTTAAATACTTTGAAATATAATGTTGAATATAGATTAGATTTTTATTAATAACAAAAATGGGCATAAAACTATAATGTTAGTTAAAATAATTATATGAATTAAATATAGTGCTTATGATATTAAAAAGCTTAGTTATAGGTATGGTAAATTGAAGAAAGTATTACCTACTTACGACATGTCAGAGATTTTTGGTCCATATTGGCACATTTAAAAAAAGAAATAAAAGCACGTATTGAGAATGTAAGCAAAACTATGTTAACTAGAAATTATATGAGTATATGCATCAACACCTATGTTACTTGTAAGTTGACTGTATAACTGTGAAATGCCAGTGCCAGAGATCCTTGCTTTTAGTTCCTTCTGAGAAGTGTGTATTGATCTTAGTTTAGTCAGTTGACCTAAGAGAAGCTGGAAGAAAGCAACCTTAATAAAGTTGGGTATTTGTTGTGATTTTCCTTCTCATGTAGTAGCATTTTGTTTATAACTTAGCATTTTTTTTGTTTGTTTTTACAAAGGCACCCAAAACGATGTAAGAACCAAGATTATTTCATACTTGATTTAATTACTTTAATTATACCCCCATGAGCATCTCCTTCCATTCTTTTGTTACAATAAGCAATGTGGCACTGAATAATCTGGTTCTTACTTCACCTTACATTTGTGAGCAGAGACCCACAGAAAAAATTTCAGGGTCAGAAAACATGTGTATTTAATATTTTGATAACTGATATCAACATTGCATTATCAAATGACTTGCCAATTTTAAAGATAAAAATAATTCCTTCCTACAGTTATGATTACTCAAATATGGGTGAGGATAATCATGTTTTCAGTCAAGAAAGAAACATTTGTACTGTTTTCTGTTACATTTTGACTTTTTTAAAAGCAGAATATTACTATGTCAGTGGCTGTTGGGGGTGATTGTTGATAATCAGTAAGTTTTATCTTGAACATGTATTTCTATGTATTAGATACACAGATTAGATACATATATTATAAAACCTTGTATATATGTGTGGTAAGCATACATACACACACACACATACACACATACCACACATACATATATATATGAGGTGTGCAAGGTATTTATGGTAAATATACTCTGCTCCTTTCTGCCTACTACATATTCAAATTCATTTCATATTTCCCTGTGAAATAACCTCAATTTTACTGACAGTAGTTATGAGAATAAGAATCTTGTTAATTATTTACCTATCTCCTCCATAAGAATCTTTCTGCTTGGCATAAAGAAATTAACTACATGACATTATTAAAAATAAAATATTCTTACCTAAAGATTTTCATACTTTATAGTGTATTTACTGTGTAGAATTCTATACCAGAAAGGTTATTTTCCTTATATATTAGTTTACCATGCATATGGTTCTAATATATACTTTCACTTACTTACTGTAGCATGAGTTTTGGAGAAATGCACACTGGATTTCTTGATGCTGCACACACTCCTGTGTTCCAGACACTAAGCTGAGTACCAGGGAAAATATTCGCTGTGAGCTCTAAATAGCACCTACATCTGAAGAAAAATGCATTATTAGGCTTAGATTACAGTGGAGGATAAAATACTAATGAAATTTGATATTTTGATTTTTTATTTAATTTCACTGGTGATCATCCTTTAACCTGTTGAAGTATGTTAGTTGCTTTTGTTGTGTCACATTTTCTTTGTACATGTTCATGTTGATGTGGGCAATAATGAACAATCATTGCCCCATTTGAGTTCTGAACTGAACCTCTGATCTTTTTCAAAATACTCAGTCAACCAGTAATCCTAAACATAGAGTACAGCAGAGAACACCATATGCATCATCACTAAAGCCAAAATCTCTTTCAGTAGCTTTAATTTCTTTCAACTTTTTCCCAGGGATAAAACCAAGCAAAAACACCTTTAGTGCTATTAATTCTGTCTCATAAAGATGTCTACTGACATACTCTTCCTGCGTACTATAACTGTTTGAGATTAGACTTCCTTTACTTCCTATGGCTTAATTCAGATGTACAGTTTAACATCTTCCATGTCCTTTCACTACTTCTAGAATGGTCATTCTAAATTCCAAATTTAATATTATAACTACTCTTTTTTTCCGTGGTCTCAGTGGTTTCATTATTATTAAAGCCTTCGTTCGCTGAGAATGAATATCTGAGCTAATCATTTCCACAGTGAATGCTCTAGACAGCCTTCTTGACTGTAGAAAGATGGCCTCTGGTTCCTACAGTGGAGACACCTATTAAATACAGAGACTCATTTAATTCTTTCAAATCCCAGTGTAATGGATTATTATTATTACTCATTTATAAAAGCATGGATATAAAGTATTAGCTCCATGAGAGGAGGGACCATTTTTGTCTATTCACCAATGTATCTCCATCAACTAGCACCTAGTAGGTTCTGTTGATTAAAGTTGTGTTTCATGAGCCAGTGATCTGTGATGTTAACAGTCTTGCTTAGGGACAGAGACAATGAAATGAGGCAGATAAATGGCAGATTCTCAGCAACGTATTATTTTCTCCAATCTACAGCTTTACAAACAAGAAATATAAAGTAAACTGAAAAAACAAAAGCAGTTTTGGAGATTTCAGTACAAAGAAAGAGGTTTACAAGGAATACTAAACCATGGACAAATTGTTTTCATTCCTGCAACAATTTTGAGGTCTCTCTACCTCTTTTGTTCCCTCAACAGGTTCTTGTGAAAGATACTCTATACAAGCAAGGTTGTTTACTGAGCTGTTTACATTTAGACTGACTTGCATTTCTTGAAAAGCAGCTAATCATACTTTACGACAGAAAAATGGGAGCAGAAATAAAAGGACTGCAGCAAATTCAGTAGTCAAGTTATCTCTAGATGTTTTCAAGAACCCAGGTTCATTCTCTCTCTTCTACTCTGTAATACACCTGGTGTGTCCTCACCCTCAACTGGTAGCATAGTAGCATCATTACTCCCCCAAGTCAGCATAAGCTCAGCAAGGGGACATAACTTCCATTAATTTCTTCTTGAGAACGAGGCCACCTTTCTGGATGCGGTCTAGCCCTGTACTGGCTCTGGAGCCAGTGTTTCTGACTCTCAAGTGCACAGAAAGGAAGTCACTAGTTGAACACAATAGGAAAATTTGGAGTTGTAGGAGGCAGGAGAAGACTTTAGATAGGTGAGCAGCAGTATCTACAACAGAGTTTATTGTGGAAACTATGCATGAAAAATTCTTAACAAGCTTTCTGTAAAACTGGAATTTCATCCATATTCCAATAATCTTTTTTTTTCAAATGTTCCTTCAACCATCGAAATCCATTAACATTATAGTATCCATTACTTTCTATTTCATATTGTTGTTATCAGAGACTAAATGACCCTAAACTTACCTTTAATTCAATAATTTAGCAAATGATATATTGAATTTCTTCAATGTAATAAAGAAGCACTGCACAAAGCAAGCCAAATACAGTAATAAGCAGAAACCAATGCTCAGTATGGGGGATTATATTAACAACATGTATACTAAATTTGCAAAACTACATTTATGGTAATTGCCATGAAGAAAATCTCTCTATGATTCTATGACACTGTGCAATAGGGAGATTTTACCTAGTAAGAAAAGTTAGTTGAGGAAATAGGGCATATAAAGAAAGCTCAGGGATGGCAGAATGCAATAAGGGAGGGAAGATATTTCCAGAGTGCGACAAATATGTACATTGTCATGACAGGAGACAATGTGGGATAGTTAGGGGGCTGAGAAAAGACACATGTGGCTGGAGCTAGGAGAGCACACAGCTACCATATGTTTCTGAAGCACAAGAGGTGATACTCCTCACTTCATCTATGTCTAAGCTTCTCCTTCCTCAGAATTTCTGCTGTCCTATGACTTTTGGTATTACTTTCCTCTCCTTTGACTTCTCCCCACCCTCTTGTTAAGATGTGTCCAAATATCTCACAGTCAAATCATTAGCAGAGGTTATGTGATTGGATCATCCAACCTACATAGGTGATGGTATGACTCTGAGAGACAGTGTTCTTACTGCCACTCATCTTGGCTATTCTACTTGCACTACTAATCTTATATAAAGTTTCCATCCTGGTCCAACCCACCGTGGCTAGCACATTGGAACAGAGAAACCTTTCAGAAAGGGGCACTTTCTATCTCCCATCTAGTACATAATGAATTAGGTATCAATCCCGGACTGTTTTAATATGACTTTTAATTACTATGAATCATCTAAAGTAATGGCTTTTCTACACAGGTGTATTACTGAATATAGAACAGTGAAGCCATTCATAGTAACTACTCCTGTTCATTACTGCTGTATTCTGGACCCTGCTAAATATCCATTGTGAATCCTGCCCTCAGTGAGTTCACAAGTTAAGGAGAGATACAAGCAAATGAGCCAGCTACAGTAAGGCTTGATAAGTGTCATAAAAAGGTGGGCACAGGTTCTCAGAGAAAACAGCAGGCTTTTCTAGGTTAGAGTCATTAATAGGAGTTAATCAGAAGAACAAAATAGGAAAGGGTCTGCCAGGCAGAAGAAACACCATGTGCAGGAACACAGAGGCGTGAAAGAATCTGGCACATTTGGAAGTTAAGTGTGTCCTCACTGGTTAGAATGTAAGAATCTGGCAAAATGTGTGTTGGGACTATATTTAATAATTCTATATTAATGAAAATAGTGGTCACATCTTTAATGTCTACTATGTGCCATGATTGCATAGGCTAAATATATATATATATATATATATATATATATATATATATAAATTATTATGATTTTCAAGACATAGGGCCCTAAATTTTTTTAATTCTTTAAGCTCAGATGGATATGTATCGGGAAGTACACTAGTGTCTCTATTACACATTTCCATTGAATATAAATAAAAACTTAAGATAGATAATTTTGCCTTTAAATTTAAAAAATTTTGGTGATGGGAAACCCAAGAGGATTGCAACTGAGAACAAAAAACACACGAAAATATGTAAAAATAAATTATTGTAATAAAAATTATTTAATAAAAACAATTTTAAAAATTTAAGATTTCTCTCCCATTATACATTTCTCATTACTTTTGTATGTGTTTAAAATTTCATAATAACATGTTTTTAATGTTTTAAAGATATTTTTTCATAATGTAATTAGATCTCTAGTGAAAAGCAGTTCTCCTTTATGTCTACTCTCAGTTAACACTGGATTCACAATGGTTACTGTAGCTCCCCCATCTGATCTGACTGTACTTGGAACTTGAATATAAATATTCCCAAAAAGAAACATATATAATATATACTGTCAATTGGTAAATCTGTAGACTCCACGAAATCAGAACCTACTACCAGATTTTCTCAAAGAAACACATCTAGCCTGAAACCAAAATAATCTGATATAAAAAGAAATACATCTAAAAGTAGATACATAATATAGCTAGTTTAAAAATTGTCACTATGCATGATAATACAAGAGAAGTTAGTCTGCTCAATATGGAAATAAAAGTAAATACTAGAAACTAGAAATTAGTTTCTTTCCAATAAATATAGCATTCTGTGTACACAGGACACCATCCATTTCCTTTTAAAAACTAACAGCGGAAGGAAAAAAATATAAGATTTTGGAGTTTGCCAGATACGAGAAAATAAGGAAACACAGCCAAACATATAATATTTACACGTGGGACACTCATGAGTAGGAAAAATGAATCAACCTTGCCAATATCATTTTTTTCTTTTGAGAGTTTTACCTTATTTTGAGAATAGGCATTTGAAGATGAAGTAGACACAGAGGACTCCAGCTGCAACTCAAAGTCTGTTTGTAAATTACATTTTTAAATATTTTATGCAACAAAAATTGATGGAGATTCTTCATTGTTCAGGTTCTGTGAGACTACAAAATAGAATACAACTTCATCTTAACACTCATGAATTCTACGATTGTTTAGGGGATGTATGTAATAAAACAGATAAATTTAAAAGCACATGTCACCGTGTGAAGGAGATTGTTGGCGAGGTAATGTGTTTTTGCAAGAACTCATGTTTTTTTACTAGGAACTATAAAATAGCATTTGCATAGATTTATTGGAACAGCTTTGTTCTCTTCAGTCAAAACAGACTCTAACCTATAGTCATAACACTGATTTCTAAAGTGCAAATACATTGTTCTTTGTTTAACTTACTGTCTCTCTCTGATTCTTACCAAAAGTCCAGACTCTAGCATCAGTTACAAGATCTAGCTCTGATTCCCAGCTTCCCTCCCACCTTTATTATTCTATTTTTAGTTACACCTCATAGATCTTTACTCCTATGATCTAGACCCCCTACATCCATTCCCCAATCCTTCATGCTGGGCCTGTGCTGTTCCTTCTGCTGGAAACACTCTCCTTATCCTGCCTGCCTTCTTCATGCCATTTGTGATTCTCTACCAGATTGAACGACTTGAGATTGTTAATTTTGCTGTGGACCTGGTTTTCTGCTTCCTTACCCATCTCTTAATGGGATAAATTTTTAATATGTTCACATGTGAATATTATTTACTACTAGAAAAAAAAACAGAGCAACATTAGGAATCAGTATTAGCAACATTAGGAATCTAGCATGTGTGGGCGAAGAGCTGCCCTATGTCATAATTGTTATGAGTTAGGCACCTGTGTGCCAGGCACTGGACTAAGCATTTTAATTAAAAAATCACTTCATTCAATTCTAATAACTACTCTATGAAATGAAATATTTTATTTTCCTAATTTTATGATAAGAAAGCTGAGGAATTAAAAATTAATTGACATAAGGCCTCACAATTAGTAAGAAAGAATAAAGATAGGCTCATGTCTAGGATAGACAAGTATATAAATTGATGAATTAGGGGCCCTCCCTGGTGGCACAGCGGGTTAAAGTAGAGCACTGTGAAGCGCACCAAAGCCACTGTAGCCCAAGTTCCATCCCTAGCCAGAGAGGTGACCCACATGGCACAGCAGACCTCTCCTGACCCGCCTGCTGCTCCCCTCAGCAGTGTACTTCGTCGGCCTCTTCTGCTCCCCACTCTGTCTCTGGTAAATCCTCTCACCCCACCCCCCCAACCCCCATACCTCTGGCCTGTGCCTCAGTTCTGTATGTGTAAATAAATCTTTAAAAAATTCATGAATTAGAACAAAACAAAAGTTTATTCATAAAAATGTTCTCTGTGAATGGACTGCTTAACTTTCCCCACACAACAGAACATTTTGACCCTGCAATTTTAACCCACATGCCAATAATGATTGTGTTTGTGAATACTTACTCAGAACTGTTGTAACATCATTTACTTCCATGAGAATGTATTTTGTGAAAACTTCATCTTGCTACCTTAATTTGATCATTTTTGCTTACTTCACAGTTAAGCCATTTCCAGTTTTTCTCATTTTCAGTTTTATATTACTCAGTTGTTTTCCGTGGGGTTAATTGTATCCCATGTAAAATTTAAAAGATTTGATTTAGTGGTCAACGTTTTGGTCCATATTAAGTTTTACTAACTCTAGCATGTGCCCTGATGGTTTTATTTTGATAACTGTATTCATTAGGAATTGGGCAAAGATTAAAATAAGACTTTCCCAGCATATGTTTCAGTACTTTTTTATTATTATAAGGGATGATCTAATGACATCTGCTTTCTTTTTGCACCCACCCTAATAAAAGCATTTTAGATGCTTCACATGCCTCCTTCCATATTTTACATCTGAAGTTTTTCCTAAGTTTAAGCATTTTAAATGATGTACTATCGCCTTCTTCTCAATACTGGTATGTTAAAAATTTTATATAATTTTTCATATATATCTAGTAGACTCAAACGTACCTAATAGTGATTTGATTGCTGTCATTTCATTTTAAAATACTCAATGTTGTTTTTCAAATGCTCATTTGATTTTCTTCCCAAAATTTATTTAATATGAAATACTTTATGTCTAGGTATTTTATGTGTCAGTACATTATTATAATCTGTAAAATAGGCATGTTTATACATTAAAGTTTTAATGTCTTAAATTCCTAAATATATAAATTATAAATGTTGGAAACTTTTATTCTAGTATAAATTATTATTAGAAACATTGTCAGCTTGAAATCATAGAACATAAATATATTGTGAACCCTGAACAAATACTATTATTCACAAAAAGGAAATGTTATTGGAAATTCCTCTCTTAATGAGATAATTTATTAATATGTTCACATATGCATATTATTTACTCCCAGAAATAAACAGAGCAGCATTAGGAATCAATCTAGAAAGTATAACTATTTTGTAGATGTGTTGATAAACCTTGTTCACATAAATAAATAGGATGTTAAAGTTTTATTATAGCAACAAAACTTACCATTTTTCTACAGCTTCTAAGTTGTATACTAAAATTCACCTTGTGACCATCAGAATTATTTTAATTTGACAGCTCAAATAGATCCAACTTCAGCTCTTTGTGTGTAAAAAATTGGAAATAATCTTACCTGTAGAGGGCTTTTTTTTTTTTTTAATTTCTGCCTTACATAATGCACCTACCCCTTAAGCAGATCTTAAATGGGGCAACATGCCATCAAATGCCCCTTCCCTTCTTTTAAGTAGGTCAGTGGGAAGAGGGAGAGGGGTTGAGAACCTGCACTTCCTAGGTTACAGGCTGGCAGATTTTAAGAAGTTGAGGAGCTGAGGGAGTAAGTGTATTAGCCATTTAGGAGAGGCTATCTTAGTGTGTTGCCATTTCAGTTTTTCCATATGCCTCTCATTGTTTCTTGTATCTTATATTTCCTCCTGCTTTTGTTGAAGAAATAAAGTTAGCAAGATTTGTGATGAAAACTGGGAGGAGGAAGTTGAAATTCCTTGTTTTCTTTGCCACTCCCCATGTCTTCACCCCATGTACCATGACAGCAGTTATCAGTCAGGAATGATATTCCACATGGTCTTTGTAGAACCGGAGAATCTTGTCCATTCAGTTGGCAGATGGGAGAAGAGTGTGGATTATCATCTATGAATAGAAAACCTGAAATTATTTTTAAACTATTCTATTAATCCATGAAATATGTCTGTTAATTCTTGAATCATGAGTAATATATATGGAAATATGCATTAAAATATATGGAAAATATTTATTAAAATAATAGAAGTATTAGGGATTTATACCTTCACATTGTGTTGATAGTCCTTTAATTACAATATTCAAAGCTATGATCTCATAAACTAGACTGGGCATGACTACCCAACCCTCTGCAGCATTTTCATCAAGTAACAGAAAATGTAGTTTGAAACAAATGTAGATTTTTCATATTCAAAGAGAAAAGCATTTGTAATACTTCTAATATGTATGTTAAATGCTACGAGTACTTTTTAGACTGTACAGTATTAGATACCTTAAAAGGAACAGGAAGGTGGAATTGATTTGACTGTTGTATATATGTTTTTGATAACAAATACATGTCTGTTACATATGAGTACAAAGCAGCCCTATTTTCTTCTAAAATATGACCAAATAATAAGTGTTAAGCACATGTTTGGATAGGTGGTTTACAAGAGATCTCTGATATGTCTGTTTTATATTGTTTATTGTATACTGCAGTTAATAAGCAGGTGAAGCAGACCCCAGGTATTATGCAAGCATACAGTCTCCCTTAATTTCTTTGGGATACTAAGAGTTAACTCAAGATAGTTCAGTAGACACTTAAGAAAATTTTAAGATTTGGGATCATGGTACTTTAATATTCTTGTTGGTAGTCTATAATATAATAAAAATTAGTTCTATTCAGTTTTCAGAAAATTAAACTGAATGGTGTAGTTAGCATTTGTTGATTAGATTTAATAATATATTAACTAATTTGGAGATGCCAGCAGGCACAAACTCAATGATAAAGAAAGTTAACATAAAGAAACAAACACCATAAACCTCAGTAGGTATAGTGTACTCACAGCTTAGAAAAATATCTTTAATTATAATAAAAACAAACAGACTTATTATAAAAGACTGTGACTTATAGAACATTATGTAACTAGTAAAGGTATAAATAAAATACAGCAATTTTATAGTATCAAACTATATTTCAAACCTGGGCTTGATGCCCAGATTTTTATAGAAATGTCATAAATTCAGTATTTAATCAACTACAAATAATATTTCTTTACATATATGAAATACATATAAAGTATTTAAATTCCTCTTCACTTACAAAAAGTGGTATCCTAACTGTTCACTCTGTCTCCAGTCTTATAATATTCTATTCTAAATGCATGAAAGTATGTTAGTAATAATCTCACTAAGACAACCTCCCTGAAATTACAAGGGTTTCTCAGTTCCTATAAGGAAAGGTGAGAATAAGAGATTTGGAGTATAGCCCAAGAAAGGCTATGGCAATCACAAAGTTTATTTGGATGTTAGTGTTTTTCCCAACAATGTATCATCTTTATATATTATAATTTCCATCCTGTCTGTATTGACTTTACTATAATGTTTAAGAATTATTGACCAGAAATAAAATTTATGTTTCAGAGAGGTAGCAGAATATATTCTGAGACATACACATAACTCATTGTGCATTTTCTTTTTTTTTTTAAATAACAGTTTATTTTTACATCATTTTGTGCCTTTTTCCCATCTCAGTTGTAATCCCCATGGGCTTCCCATCATCAAATCACCCGTGTGCCATCACCATAGTCCAGTGCACTTCTCTGTCCCCACAGAGATCCCATTTTTGATCCCATTCCCCATTTCACCACCATAAAATGTCTCTGATATATAGTTATTCGTTATTATTATTATTTTATCCCCTGATCCTTTATACTCCTGCTATGAGTGAAACCATCTGGTATTTAATTTTCTTTCTGGTTTATTTTGCAATGCATGATCTTTTCCAGCTCCATCCATATTGCTGCAAAAGACATGTGTTTATTTATTTATTTTTTTGGTTGCTGAGTAATATTCCATTGTGTATATGTACCACATCTTTTTCATCCAGTTATCCATTTTTGGGCACTTGGGTTATTTCCCTGTCTTTCCAATTGTAGTTAAAGATGGTATCTTTTTGAAGCAGTGTTTTTGTGTCTTTTGGTGTGGGATTGCAGTGTTTTTGTGTCTAGGAGTGGGATTGCTGAGTCATATGGAAGCTCCATTTTGAGGAAACTCCAGATAGTTTTCCATAGTGGTTGTACTAGTTTGCATTCTCACCAGCAGTGCAGGAGAGTACCTTTATCTCCACACCATTGCCAACATTTGTTGTTGCTAGTTGTTTAAAGATGTGCCACTCTCACTGGGGAGAGGTGGTATCTCATTGTGATTTTAATTTGAGCATTTTTTTTTATATATATGCTTGTTGGCCATCTAATTTCCTCTTCTGCCCATTTTTTGATGGGGTTGATTATTATGTTGAGTTTCATCAGTTCTTTGTATATTTTTGTAATCAATCCTTTATCACTAGTTTTGTGTGAGAAATTTTAATCAGTGGGATGTCTGTTTGTTTTTTGTAATGTCTCTTTTGCTTTACAGAAACTCTTTAACTTGATGCAGTCCCATCTATTTATCCATTCCTTCACTATCGTTGCATTGGGTGCTGTATCTTCAAAGTAAAAATACCACATGATCCAGGAATCCCACAACTGGGCAATGAATAGGATATTTTAAAAAATTAAATAAAAATATTACGGGAGAATTGTATTCCATAATCAATCTTACTGAAATAAGTAGGGAAAAACAGGAGGTAACTTGCTTTTAAATATGAAAAATAGAAGACTCTAGCCTCTATTGGGGGTCCCTAGAATGAAATTATGACTAAACATTGTATTTTATCATCCCTTGTTAAAGATTACTAATGTGTGGATGACACAGGTAACTATAAAATAGTTAGTCAAATATTCAATTAAATTATAAGGACTTTTTTATATAGATATAATTTCATTTCTCATGGTGACTTTGGTAATGACTCTACCCTTGTTCAGATGATGTGGCCTTGTTCAAAATAGCTTTGAGTCTTGGAATCTTTTAGAATTTGCTTCCTGAATTTACAAGCTACTAGCAAATCATATCCTTTTAATTTTATTCTCTCTGATTACTCCTTGCTCTCAGACAGGCATTACTGAGTTGCTCTGTTTAGCTCAGTTTCCTTTTTTCTTGCTACTGAAGGTCTCTGAGAAATACTATGATCCTGTCTGGAGAAGAGAATTCATAGGGTGACTCACTGATTTGTGTATCAGTTCTGGATCCAATCAGGAGAAAGAAATTGTATAACATTTTAAACTGGGAAAGTCTAACATAAATAATTATAATGTAAATTACAACAGGAGATTGGAGGAACACAGGAATGATTAGTGAGACATAAAAAAAAAAAAAAGAAGAAGAAGACGCCCTAAAGCATAAAGCATATAGGTCACATATAGGAGCATATGCTTTAGGGTTTCTCCATATATAAGGAGCAGCCGCTCCCTTCAGAGCTGACATTGCACCCAAGAAAGAGGCCTTTCAGACACTGTGAAGCGCATGACTGTCACTCAGTGAGTGGTTGAAAAGTCACTCAAGTGCTCTTATCAGAAGCTCTCTCCTGTGGAAGATTCCAGAAGTTTACCCTCCAAGATGAAGCTCCTCTTGGAGCAGCAGCCTCATTAGAGCCACTCTATTACAAAACTGTCGGGGTGCGGGGGCAGGAGTTCTAAAGAAAACTGCTGGTCACTGGTGCTGTCTTGTCATTCTCTGCTGTGGAACCCACCTTGTGAGCACAGGAGAACCAGGAAGGAAAACCCTTTCCCCCTGCGCCTTTTCTTCAGTGTCCTTTTCCTGACTAAGCTTAATATATTACAGCTAGCAAAGGAAAAATAAGAGATGTACATACATTTTCTTTCTTTTTTAAAAAAAGATTTATTTATGCATACAGAACTGGGGTACAGGCCAGAGGTGCAGGGGCGGCAAGAGGCTTCACCAGAGACAGAATGGAGAGCAGACCCGGCCAACTGACGAAGTACACTGCTGAGGGGAACAAAGGGCGGGTCAGGAGAGCTCTGCCCAGCCATGTGGATCACCTCTGGGGCTAGGGATCGAACTCATGCTGTAGTGGCTTTAGCTTCTTAGTGCTGTAACACCAAGGAGGGCCTGGACATACATTTTCAAAGAACAAGCAATTATGGAGAATTTGAAGCTTGAAAGCAATAAATTAATACCTGGCACAGTCAGTAGGACAATTTTATGTGGAGCATTGAAAAAGTCAAACTAACTGCTACATGTTTGTAAAAACCTGTCTAAATAAAATAAACTGACAGCATGTTAATGAAAAGAATTTTTGATTAAATATCAATTCACCAACAATTCATGATCCCAAAAAATAGTGTGTGTGTGTGAGAATATAATAATTGTCAGTGTGAGAGTTTTTGGTTTTGTGATTGTTCTATTGGTCTTAAATTTTTTTCTACTTCACAAAAGCAAAAATCATCAACTCTGTAATAAATTCTTTCCTTTTAAAATCTTATACTGGTATTTGAAATTCAAATTTAAAACAGTTGCATCCAGATCAGTATGTAAAAATACTCAATATAAATTGAGTGTCATACAGTCCTTCTGTGGGATGTATAAAAGGAAGTTTTGCATTTACACACTGAAAAGCCATTGTCACTTTACATGTAAACTTATAAAGAGAACTTACATATAATCACTTAGGTCATGTACTTTACATTCATTCTCTCTGCATAAACTAATCAGCTACTGGTATTATCACTGCTTTGCAGATGATGAAGATACCACAGCTAATAAATAAAAGATCCAAGATTTAAATAGGAGTCCGACTGTCCCCAAAATATTTCAGGATTTGAATAGATGTCTGATTGCCATCAAAAGCCTTCCAGTTTCTAAGGAAGGACAAAAATTGATTAAGGTGTTAGAAAATGTGATTTGAAATAAAAGACTAAAAGATGATATGTTGTATATATATTATTCTTAGAAAGAGGCTGTGTGAAGAGAAAATTAAGATTTTATTTTCAAAACCTAAGTAAAATGTATACATAACTCAGTAACTAGTGTTCCTTCATTTTCACCTCAGCAAATGTAAGTGTAGTAGATAAACAGAATATACCAATGAAAGTAGACAAAGTGTTTGTTTTGTAAATACACATTTGGTGTATAAGGAAGGTAGACAAAGTGTTTGTTTTGTAAATACACATTTGGTGTATAAGAAAGGGAACATGTTCACTGCAGATTTGATTACAGTGGCTTAATCAAATTTGGATTTGACTATATTGATGTAACAAGAAGTTAGGTAAGACTGATCCATTTAGCTATCATCCTCTCATGGTTATATCATTGCAGTACAGATTCCACCATCACATCTCCATTAAAGCAAGAAGAGTGAAGGCCAGTTACATGACTCATTTTATCGGCTTTTCTGAGCACTCCTAGCTGAATCTGGTTTTGTTCTCATTAGCCAGTGTTGAGCCAAAAGTTCTTGCCTTCAGTTGCAATGTGATGTGGCAAAGTAAAAAATAATTTTGTCATAGTTGAATTAGATCCAGGGTTCATCCAAACTCCCAGGACTGACTTCAGGCCTCCCCCTGTTATTATAAGTAAAGGTTTATTGGAATACAACCATACCCAATGTGTAAAATAAATACACTCTGATTATTACTTCTTTCACCTGATAGTGGCAGACTTGATAGGGACTATATGGACAGAAAAGTCTAAACCAGATTTGTTATTTGACCACTACAAAAAGTTTACAGACGAAATCATGATCTAACCCCTGCAGTCAACCACATGTACATTTTGGGGATAACTGAGGAAAGGGGATATTGGAAAGAATCAAAAATTTCATCAGGTCACCTGGTCTAATTACATAGATGACAAAACACTATAATACATTTTATGCTTTAAGTTACAGGGTCACCTTGAACCTGTAACTTCTTTGTTCTTTTGTGTCTTCATAAACCAACTAAGAAAATTTAAAAAGGTAAAGATTCTGCAAATAAATCAAATGATTAACAATGTGGTAATATATCATGAATTCAGGAAGTAATCTCTAATTTACTGGCTCTTGTAAGCACTGTCCAAGAGATTGCCAGACCAAGTCTTATATACAATTTACTGATTGACATTTCACTTTAAAATATATATTTTAGGTTCTTGCATACACTGAGGGACTACATGGAAAATGGATGTTCAGCGAGATACGAGCTGTATTTTCAAGACGTTATCTTCTACAAAACACTGCTTTGGAAGTGTTTATGGCAAACCGAAGTAAGTTCCCTTAAATACTTTGGGAAATTATGTGCTTATGTTTGGATATCATTCATTTACAAGGATAACCCTGTATTCATTTTTCCCTGTGTTTCTATCTCTGATATGCCCTTGTTAAAACTGAAGGGAAAATAAAAAAGCATTAGTTTGTTTGAAAATGTTAATTCTAGATATCTCAGAGATAAATATATACAGAAAATGGGTTTTCATGAAAATGCATTACCTTTACAAATAATTTATGATAGGTATTTGAAAATGATTTCTGAAATTGATGGTTAGCTCTCCTGTTGTTCTCTAAATCATGTTTTTTTCTTCTTACCACAGCTTCGGTTATGTTTAATTTCCCTGATCAAGCAACAGTAAAAAAAGTTGTGTATAGCTTGCCTCGGGTTGGAGTAGGGACCAGCTATGGTTTGCCACAAGCCAGGTAACTATATGTTATATTACACATTATCTATGTTGGGTAACATATTTCAATCTCATCTGACAGAAAAGAAATAGGTTTATACCATTATAATTATTTTGAGAACCAAGAAACTTACTTTCACTACAAATCATATAGAGGAAAAGAAGCTATATTAAGAACTATTTTAAGAACTACAGGATAATTAGGACATCACTTTATTTAATAATATATAAGTGAGAAAGTAAAAAAGTGTAGATTGCTCAGTAACACACAACGCATTTTTGCTTAAGATCTTATAAGAAACATAGCAAAAGCCTCATAATGATTAATTGTGTAACAGCATATAAATTGTTCCTATAAATCCTCTGTGTATATATAGTAGCACAATTAGAGCTTATAGAGATCAATAGTCATAAATTAACAATTTGCTAATCCTTCATCTTGGTATTTTGAGTGTATCATTTTGATATTTTACTGGAAGCTTTAGAAAGCACTAGTTAATGAGGGTGTATCACTAATACCAGTTTGTCAGTTTTTTACTTTAAGTAGTGGAACACTTAAAGTGGCTTAAAGTAGGAATTTTACCTTTTGGTTTCATTGTTAATATAAAATATCTGGAGTTATTGACCCAGGTTCAGTGATGTTCACAGAATAACCTCTACTGGTTCTGACTGACATCCCCACACAGCTGCACTAGAGCAGGAGGAGAACTGGACAGATTTCTCCTTAAACTTCTCTCTTATAAAAAGGAATCACTTTATCAGAAGCCTCCAGCAAGTGTTGTTTTGGGTTCCTTTGGCCTAAAGGGAATGACCACACCTAAAACCAGCCCTATCAGAGGGAAGTACATTTATTAGTTTAGCACAGTCAGGTATGGATTTGGGGGGAAAGAGGCCTCTAACTCTTTGCTACTTGCTCATGAGGGAAAAAGAGGTCTTAGCTTTGAGGAAACAAGCAAGGGCATCATCTAATAATGTTATGTCCCAGGGAATTATTGAAGAGCACTGCATGGTTGCAAAGGAAGATGAATCTTTGTCTGTCTCTTATTTATCCTTTAATCTTCAAAACCCAGTTCGATGCCTAAGTGCAGAGGTGATTTTTTAAGTGCTACTTAACTTGCTCAGGATGTTTGCTAGTACAATGACAAGATTAAAATCAGACACTAGAAGATGATGAAGTACTGATCTAAACTATAGGTCAAAGGAAAAATGTGTTTATCAAAGATGAAGTTAATTTGGCTAGACTTGTTCTGAATGTAAGCTGACTCATAATAATCACTTTTGGAAGGTAATCGCTGCTTCCTTTCCCAAGCTTTTACAAAGTGTTTAGTCATTAAATCAAGAAATTTTTTTTCAGCAGTTGACACAATTCACAAATAGAACTTTTTTTTTTTTTTTTTTTTTTTAAGAAATAAGCTTTTGCCTACTAGTATACTTCTGGCATTGAGAAACAAGAGTTTCTCAATGACATGTGTCATTTCCTTTCAAGGAAATGGGCTTGTCTGAACCTGGATTCATTTAAAAATAATCAGAAGCTCTTTTTCCTCTGTGCTTTACCTCCTTTTAGCCACATTTGGTCTCAGTTTGATTTTGGGGAGATCTTGATAGAAAAACTGGAAATGAAATAGGTATCCAGCAGTTTTAGTCACGGTATTACTCCATACGTCCATTCTCTTTTATAACACCCTTTTGTTGTCCTTACTTTTCAGTCCAAAAGCTCCACTCAATCTTAGTATCCTAATATTCTTAAAATTGATTTTTTTTTT